>NW_006800036.1:973179-1108170 GCF_000485575.1 Poecilia formosa
TTTTTTTTTTTTTTTTTTTCAATTTTACCTAAAACATTTTCATGGTATACAAAGCACTAGAGGTCGGCCGGGAGACCAACGGGACTCAACACGAAGCCCTGGCGGCAGGGGCGGATCTACTGGGGTGGCATGGGGTAGCAGTTGCCACCCCAAATGAGACCCTTGCCACCCCTGTTGCCAGCCCCAGCTGGCGACTATGAATTTAATGAATAGTTATGTCAAATCGCATGGAACTCTTTTTTCCGATAACATTGAATGCAACACAACGTATCCTGACACCTACTGCTAAGTAGGGGCAAGTGCGAGAGAAGGACAGAGCGCGAGGCAGTAGCTTTGATGGATATACGTTACTGGACTCGATATTACATGGCTTATCGTGTGCCACACACGCGCCATTGCTGTCCATTGAGTCAGGAATATCGGTGGTCAGGAAAATACTACAGTCACGCAAAGAATCTGAAAAAGGGAGGCAATGTTTAGTGGTTAATTCATCCTTATGACAGCCATAGATAATAAGGTTCATGAGTTTCAGATTTAACAGGTGAGAAAAAAGTTTTAACTTAAAGAAAACATTGAGAAAGTGAGCAGTGAGTCGGTTATGCTAGCCTAACTGTTGCTAGCCTGACTTTGGCAACCTTAGCATGTGCTGCGCAGTTTGCAGCAGGGCCGAGCGCAAATCGTGACACCGCACCTACTAATGGCACTTCGGGTGGCAGGTGTCATTATGCGCCACAAGTGCCACTGTTTTCGGGGCTAGCTGCCAGTGTTGTCACTGACTTCGGCTGACCACGGTGTCACGGTGCTCCTTCTGCTTGGTTACTTCTTGCTTATTGCGCCTTGGATATGTTCATAGTTGAGAGTTGTTTACCGTTACTTGCTATGTTTAACGGTGCAGATAGTTGTGGTTTCTGACATTGGCAATATGGGCAACCGCCCAGGGCGTTTTTTTTTTGTTTAGGGATGGCAGGAGACCTCTGCTGATTGTGGCACAGAGATGAAAGCAAAACAGAATGAAGAAGAGTTTGAATTGATACTGGTTACATTTATTTCAGCTCTAAGCATAGGCGTAGGAAACGGGGGGTACAGGGGGAACATGACCCCCCCAATATTGGAGAGAGCCACATTCGTTCCCCCCCCAATAATTTCACCGCAGTTACGAAGAATTTTAAAATCTTCCACTCGCGTGCTTTTATTTTGAAGGCGCACAACAGCGCATTCAGCAGAGTGCTTGCTCCCTCCTATCCCTCTGCCCTCTGAACGGCTCAGAGTAAAGGCAGCAGCAGACAGAGTCAGAGAAACTCTGTTTGAATGAGGTAAACTGTCTGTCAGGAATGTTGCCATGAATATCGCTCGTTTATAACATCTTGTTGTCAGTTTACTTTCATATATAGAACTAAATCTTTTTGGTTAAGCGGTTTTAATTCTGGGATAGTCACATGTCCAAAATTTTACTGCTAACTTTGTTTAAAAGTTAGCTAGTCTAGTCACAATGATTTAGAATGAGACTGAAACAGCAGCAAAATTAGCCTTTTTGTTATTTAAAGTGAGCAACACCTGATCATACTGGACCACTTAAACATGTATTTATATTTTATTATATTATATTGAATTGTATTATATTATTTAGATATTTAGGAGAACAGCAGAGAAGAAGAAACTCTGGTGAGGTCTTCATTTAGTTTATTGAAATATGTATTAACTGTTTTTAATTTTTAAATAAACTAAACTTTTTTATTATGAGAGGAGCAGGTCAGGGAAGACATAGGAGAGCCAGGTGGAGTTTCAGAGTGTGAAGATATAAAAATTATATTAATTACAATAAAACCAGAAAGGAGAACAGGTGAAGACTGATGTCAGGTTGATTTCTTTCAACGTTTCAATATATTTTTCATTATTTCCACACTATAAGGGTAATGGTTAGGAGACAATAAGAAAAGTGCTTGAGGAGAGGTTTAAAAATAAATTTGTGAAAATTTTTGCTACACAGTAAATAGAGTTGAGATGTATAATAATGTATACATCTGAAAATTAAGTTGTTTAAATTCTCATAAAAATTATGATGCATAGAATCAAATATCTAAGTCTAAACTATGTTACAGAGTAAACACAATAAAAACATGCTTTATCTGTGGCATTGTTCATTAAAATGGCACATTTCTGATGTATTAAAATTAAATACAATCGGTACACTTAATGATATTAGTGATTAGGTATTATTCAGCATCCTTTTACTTTTAATACTTAAGTATTTTTAAAGCCAGTACTTTTTTACTTTTACTTAAGTACATTTTTTGAGTACTTTCTCCACCACTGTGTTTACATAATGAACAAAATACATTACGTATTATCTTTATATTTCACAGGCTTTGAACAATATCCCACAATTAAAAATGTGTCCGGAAAAACGTCCTTCCTCCTGACTCCCAGTCCCGTCTGTCTCCCAGCAGAATGTGTACTTCACCAGCTCCCAGCAGATCCACCTCGGCGTTCTCAGTCCAACCATCGACGACGACGACAACAAGTGTCTGGTGGATGTGAACAGCAGGCCCAGGCTGCTGGAGTGCAGCTACGCAGCCACCAAACACATGAAGCTCACCTGGACTTTCGCTCAGGTGAGTCTCGGCAGCGGCCCTCACATTTCTACCTGGTTTAAAAATGTTGGCTCCTTCGTTTAAAATGACCACTGTGCTTCCATCTGACTGGATTGCTTACTGGCACTTTGCAAGAAGCTGCTACTTTCTGTTTTCTGTCTGCTTTGCCGAGCAGTGTTAATGCTTTAAATAATTAAATTGGATTCTGGCCTCTTCCTCTCCAATTTGTTTCCGACTCGAGGCGCCCCCCCTGGTTTTGTCAGAGCACAGATCATTCATCTGCCGTTTTATGTGACAGGCGTTTTAAAAGCACATCTGCCTCCGTTGGATAATGAGCTTCCACACGTCCACGGTTCCAGGCTTATAACAACCCTCGCTTATTTCATAATCTTCACACTTTTAATGTTGACTTAAAGTGTGACATATTAGTTGAGGGAGCTGGATAATTAGTAACAAGAAGAAACGGCTACATTCAAGCTCCGGGCTTCTCCGGGTTGTTTGCACTTGTACACATTTTTCTGTATAACTTGTGCCCTCTGTTTTTTGCCTGTTGTTCAGATTGGAAAAAATTACTTTACAATCATACCGACAATTCATCTCTACCCCCACTGAACCTCCAGCATCCTCAGAGAACGATACGACCTCACCTTTCTCCGGCGCTTTAGGTCCTTCAGTTTCCGTGGTTTCTGGGCAGACTGGCAGGGGAGTCGGGCTCTAATTAGCATCAGCCTGAATCAGAGAGATTCTCACTTTCAATTCACGTCCGGAGTCAAAGTATAGAGACCCATGAGGCAAACCCCCACGGGGTTTTTTTTTATTCAAAAGAAAACTCCATTTTCTCCATGAAAAGTTTGAAGAAGTTAAATAACGCCCTGAGACAGAATGAGTTCTACAAGAGCAGATGAAAGTTTAGATGTCTAAAAAGTTTAAATGTATAGGAGGAGTGCTATGAATGAGTAGTGTGAAGTTTGACCACTTTTACCAAGTCAAATGTATTTACCTTTGTAAGATTGACACTTTCCCTTCATCTTTTTGATTATCTGATTGGAAGAGCTGAGCCAAATATAGCGGGTTTTTTTCTTTTTCCTTTTGTTGTGACCAGATGTTATGTTTTACTGATAAGTTACTTCACGTATTTTTAGTTTTGTAAATAGAAATAGGTTTTCTCATTAAGTGAGTTGCATTTAAAAAAAATAATAATAATTAAATTGAAAACTAAGCTTTTATTCAGTTTCCCTTATTTTATTTTTTTTTTTAACTTGGAACAAAATAAAAGATTCTATAAGGATAGAAAATAAGTAGGGTTAGGATTAGGATGTGTCTTAGTACAATAGTCTCTAGTGGACCAGATATAAAATTGTCAACATTTCTAGCAGGATCCTTTTCATGATCATCTTTTTCTGTGCCGTTTTTTTTTTTTTTCTTTTACTTTTATCAATTATTAAACTGGACTTCTATAATCACAAGTACATTGTAGCCATGGTCAATCACAAGCATAAAGCTCAGCAACAATCAGCGATTACTTGGCATACTCTCATTGTGCAAGACGAGATTTCCTTTAAACATGAATCACAGGGGCGTCACGCAGCGCAGTGGTCAGAGCGGGCGTTCCCATATACAGAGGCTACAGACCTCGACGTGGCGGTCACCAGCTTGACCGCCACGTCGAGGCGGCAAAGACATTCGCTTCCTTTGCCGCATGTCTTTGTCCCTTCTCTCTGCCCCCTTCCTATCGGATTACTGTCAAATAAAGGCCACCAGTCCCGACAAATTTATTGAAAAAAAAAGGAAAAACAATCACAAAAGGTCAAACCAGACCGGAGCATTTTAAAGCCAAATTTATTTAGTTTATTTGGAGTTGGTCCTGAATTGCCCTCATCAGGTCAATGAGAAACAAAATCTATGGCTAAACAAATCATTGTTAATTTGGTTTACGAGTCTCAGAGCCTTTTCTTTCAAGGTGACGGTTGTGGTTCTTAGCTAAATCAGCACACTCATAGCAGTGTGTGTGTGTAAAATTAAGCATTGCTGCCATTTTTAAAGCCCTGTTGCTTTTCATTTCAATAGCATAAGAAGATTCACTGCAAAAAAAAAAGACACAAAGAAAATAATGGTTGTATATTTAACACTATTGTGCATAATTTGATTACCAGACAATAAAATATTTTGCCATATGACCACTACTATCCCCATATGCCAGAAATCCCTCATAAGCCTTTATTGTTATGGATAGTAGAACAACTTTGACTAAAGTGATGAGCAATGATTGTATGGTAACATTAATTAATGAATCACATTTCAGTGCCCAGGCTGGTCACTCCTGCACTATGCTGTCTGCATTAATGTCACTCAATCCCCTTGACTTCCCAAAATCTTGAAATGGAAAGTGAAACTGACAGGCTGACATATGCCATGACTAATTTAGTCAATAATTATCTGATCACTTGAGGGCACATGTGCAGTGTTGGAATGCCATTCCCAAGCTTTTAGATTGTTGTCATGGAGGCCCTCAGGGGACAAGGGTGGAAAAACGCAAGAACAAAACTTGGTTTCTTGGGTGCATCAGATACGCCTGGCAGCCCAAACGCAGACTGCTGTACAGTAATGGTTCTCTCAAAATTATTAATAAGTACAAACCACTGACCCCGGCATTCTGCATATCCTCACCTGATTTTCAAAACTGTTTCATAAAATAGTTTTAAATAATAAAACACATTATTTTACAGAGCTCTACAGCTGATCTTTAGGCTGTAGGCGATGCATAGCAGCTCTGCTTAAAAATGAATGAAGCCTATAGCTAAAAGAAATAGAAGTTGGGTGGATTTCTGCAGACAAAGGAGGAGGAAACCTAAAAATGGAGATAGATTAAGGATTAAAAAAAAAAAAGAAACAAAACACAAAACTGGAGTGTGTGAGCAATGAAAAAAAAAAACACAAAGGTTTTTTGACCATGATGAAAAAGAAATGAAGCAAACCAGACCACAGGCATCTTGTGATGTGAAGCAGGCAGTCTGAATTATTAATAAACTGATTTTTTAAAATATTAAAGTCAACTTAATTCTAACAGAGCAGATATCAGAAGGGGAAAAGGAAGGAAAAAACGGGGAAGGAGCTGAGAAAAAAGAAATTCAAAGAAACGTTACAGACAGCTGGGTAAATCCTCTAAATCGTACTAACTAGAGTTTACTATTGATATGATGCCCATTGCATCTTAGTTGTTCTGCTTTTATTAGGTTGTTAATGAGCAGAACCTACTCTTTGGACAGCCAATAAAAAGTTTCATTTCACAGTGTTGAGGAGTTTGTCACTGTTGGTTAGATTTACAAGAGAGTAAAGCAGCAGAGTCAGAGTGCACCGTCAGGCCGTCCAGCATAGCGCCTAATCAGCAAAAATTGTCCGCTTTCAAATGAAGTCAAAGCGTTCGCATCGAGTGAAACAGCAGTTTCTTTTTTGTATTCTACTACACTAAAAGGGGACGCAGCAATAAGAAAATAATAAATATGAGGCAGCACTTAGCATTTTCCTGCTGCAAATTTGACATCTATTATTAAATATGAAGCTTAATGTGCAAATTTGGGCCCAAGCACACTTGACAAAAACACTTCTTTTAAATGATGAACACCAACTCTTGCTTTCTTAACACTGCAAATACAACGGAGGCTAAAATCGGAGACACTGTTATTACTGAATATCCATGTCTGCACTCGGTCTGTGTTGTGACAGCAGTAGCACATCGACCAATCTTTCACTCCTGAGGTTTGACTGGACATCGGGTCAGGTGATATAGGGATCGGGTGGCAGTCGTGTGGAAAGGTCTGGGTGTGTCAAATTTCTGCATACATGCAAAGGATAGATGGACTTTGGCTTTGCTTGCGGTAATCGTGGCAGAGCTTCAGTTCGTCCAGGTGAAGGCAAACCCGAGCTAAAACGGATTGGTCTCGAGTTACCAATATACGTATAGACGATGACAGGGAGAGGAACTCAGTCCTCCAGTGGACGATTGGTTTAGAGTTGCGTCTCTTAAGCGTCAAAGGTGTGGTTCAAGAACTGTCAGAAGTTTTTTTGTGTTTTTTTTTCCTGCGAAAAGGTAGTCATTCCTCTCCCTTTTCTCTATATCCATGCAAAAGGATAAAAAAAATTGCTGCAAAATTACTGACTTCATACAACTAGCTAGACTTTCTTCTGACCCAATATTCATACAGTCCTCTAGTTTTCATGGTATACGACAAGTGGTTTTCTCAAATAGTTCAGGAAGAAATGCGATGTATACAGAATATCAATTGAACAGCGAAGATTTTATTTCAAACTGCTTCTCTAGTCAGAGTAACCGAATCATGAGGGAATCTTGGCCCAGTTGTAGAAATCTCTGGTGTCCCAGACTTTTCCTTAGAATGTTTTCCAAGCACATCAAGAGTTTTCTGTGTGATCAAACAAAACACCTGTTTCCATCAAACTTTGTAGCTCATTGTTTTTTGTTTTTGGGATATTCCACCAAATATACCAGCAATCAAAGGTAAGGATTTGGTAGAAAATCACAAACTATCCAAACATTACCTTGTGCACGTCACATATTTTCAACATCGGGCTCGATGTATGATGATGAATGTGCATAACTCAGTCTAAACCCGTCAAACTTTTAGACGTGTAATCATTTTAGGTTATGTTTGTGCTTTCATTGATCAAACTTTTAGTAATGTTTGTATATTTTGACCAAATGTTATGCTTTGAAATGGTTGCTGAAAGCACTTTAAATCGCTGGATCACACGTGTATCAGGGTTTCACTTGAACGCAGTTACAAACATTAAAACTAAGAATGTTGGAATGTAGTGAAGCCACAATACTTTTGCATTACGATAAGTTTTATTAAATGGCATGCGCTTTATTCTTTTGTTTTAGAATAAACAAAAGAATCTTAATCTTTATTGTAAGATTAAGAAAAAAAAAGAACAGAGTTTTGATTTTACTTTAATTACTTTTTTAGCATTCACTTAATGCACGCCACTCCACTATTTTCTACTCTTTGTCTTTGCCGGGTCTTTTTGTTCAGCACATCCTTTAAGCTGAGTGACCTGAAGATTGAGTGTCCGGTTGACAGATTGCCCGACTCGCCAGCCCGGCTCCATCGCCAGCCCGTCTGATGGCTCCCTGGCTGACTCGCTGTCTGAGGGGCTGATTAACAAGGGCTCCCACCTTAATAGCAACGAATCAATAGTGCAATCCAACTCTGCACTCTGCAGAATGACAGGAGAGTTGACTACAGAATAGAGGACAGTGTGGTGGATAAATGCCAAATGGTTTTCTCTCCAACAGAGATTATTTTTTTTTTTTTTTTTGTAGCATGTGTGTTCCAGTGCAGACTTTAACTTAGCCTTTTTTTTTTTGGTGGTGATTTTTTTTTTTTTTTTTTTTTAGAAAAATCTCTACAGGTAGAGTAGAGATTTCAGTGCCTTTTGTTGAAAGTCTGTCAAGAATTCGCACACTTTAAATAATCTAGTTTTCTGGAGATAAAAAGACAAGGAAGATTTTTGTGATTACTTTACTTAGTTGAAGTCTGACTCTCCTTTACTATAATCTATGAAGGAAACGGCAAGATCATTGAGTCCTATACTTCTATAATCCCCCTCTAGCAGTCACAGAATTAAGTTATGATTAACATGGATTGCTAAAGCCAGTGCTCGAAAGCTCTTAAGGTTTCTGGAACCGGCTGAGGATTCATGTAATATCGTTTCTCATTATTTAGGTAAATAAGATAATCTGATGTGAGCTTTCACAAATAAATTTAGAGGACTTTTTTTTTTTTTTTAGAAATCATTGTTACTTTTTTATTTTGTGTTTTTCATATGTGTCAAAAATGCATTTTTTTTAACACTAACCTAAATAGTGAATTTTAAGAGGCAGCAGATTTACTCTTCTGCTTATAGTATCATATATGTGCAGGGTACACACTTTTACTCTGCATATTGTTGTTTAAGGAATTAATTGAGAGCATTTTCAGTACTTTTATACATATTTCAACATTTGCAAGGCACTCGTCCTGATTGGATGGACTAACATAACAAAAAGCTTTCCTCAATTAAAAACAGTCAGTCACCATTTAACACAGTTTGTTTAATTTCAAACAGCAAATTTAATAACTGGGCGTTTCTGAGGCTGTGACCTTGTTAATAAATTGATGATAAAAGGTGTCACACTGCTGGCGCCCATATAAGTGATTGATGAGGGAACCACAGTGACCTCAGCCTGAATTGGTTCTTTGCCTAATCCTAAGCAAAGTTCAGAGAGGTTTTTTTTTTTTTGTACGATAACCAATGAGACATTACTGATAATAAACTGAAGTCTTATAATCCTACAGTAAAGGAGTTGAGCAAGACCACCATACGGTCTCTAGAGTCTCCACGACCATTGAAATGATGCCGACACCTGTGGGAGCACAGATATCACAGTTAATGAAGTTTCCTTATAATTTGTGAGCTTCCACCATCCATTTCAGTTTAACTCTGGAGAATGACAGCAGTTTCTGTTTTCATAATTTTATCAGCTGCTCAAGAAAGTGCAGCTGAAGGGATGTTGCAGCTCCTCTTGAGCTTGCACAAAAATAATAATCTGATCAGAAAGAGTCATGAACACAAATCCCAATATCTGTGTTTTATGGATCACTCTGAGCGGATTGGTTAAAAAAAAAAAAACACCAATGTGTGATTAACAGCTTAAAGTTGTTTCATACAAGTCACAGTATTTTAAAAATTATGTGAGCAACCACTTGAACAGGTTATTCCTTTTGAATGGTTTAGGGGGGAAAAAATCATCTTCCCTGCAGAGTTACTATATAAAAGGAAGCCAGAGATGTTGGCTTTCACTGACAAACAACGAATAATATTATTTTAAAGTTCTGCAATAAGCAAAAACATTTTAAATAGGAAATTTTCTCATGACTATTAAAACTGGTAAGTCTTTTATCCATAATGTTTACTAACTAAGGTCATCAAATCAACTTCAAATCTGTTGTTTGTGCTGATCCTGTTGCCCACTGCTGTCCTCCTGTTATTCTAATTCTTTAACACAATGCCAGGGGTCTCTGACTTGTACATCTTCCTTTTAAATTGCAGGCAAATGCATCAACAAACTGGCAGGTATACGCGTTTCTCCCCAGCTGAGAGCACTATTCCACCTGAAGCACTACTTCGACCAATCTTTAAATGAAATGGACCAGAATATGACATAACATTATTTTCACAGCAGTTGCAGTGCCAAAAGTGACAATAAAGTAAAATGTACTAGCCTTACCTTCTGTGACAGCTGCGTGCCCAACAATCACCTGTTAATCTATTAAAAGATGTCTATGTACAGACAAGTTATTTTTAACTAGCCCACTTATAGAAACATTGAATTTAACCCGTAGTATACCGAAGCATGGTGGCCCAGGCCTATCTACTGCATTATTATCAGGGTTCACATGTTTATGAATATATCAAAGTACTTTTCCAGGTCGTGTTAACTTAAACCGAATGGAAAATGCTGGGTGCTTCAACCGTAAATAACCCAGCGACATTTTGGTTCCACACCAAGAAGATTAATGCTGTGAAGTGGCCAGTCTTTTTCCTGCTCTTTCATCCATTAGGAAACGTATGGGCTAAATATTTAGCACTTTAGTCTGTACAGTAAAACATTTTAAGTTAGTGAAGAGGATGTAGCCTACATACGTTTTTGTAACCACCTAATGTTAATTATTCCTTTGGTGTTTTGTTAATTTGATCCTTTTTTGTTCATGTGTTGCTTGACATAGAAATGTCCATAACAGCATATAGGATTTTTTATTTACTTTTTTACCTTTACATTTATTATTTTAAAAACAGAACAGTGTGGGGGTAAAATGATTTGTGCAGAAACAACTATTCCCATCAAGAGAAGTACACTTCACTCATAAACAATTTCATGTTTTAGCCCAGAATTTGATGAAGACTCAGAATCTTGGGGGGAATAAAATAAAAAAAAAACTGCTGTATGCTCATTTTCTGGGCTCACACTGATGGTCATTCTGTTGAGTGTGTGTGTGTGTGTGTATGTTTTTTTTTTGTTTTTGTTTTCTCGGACGTGGGTGAGATTTTTAAAGCATACTGCTTTTAATGGAAAGCAGCTCTCGTGAACAACACAGCGAGTTTGACACAAATGAGTTCCGTCTTCTTTCCCACGGGGCCCAAGCTCATTAAAGCATATTACTGTTCGTGCCAAAAAAACGAAGGACCTACTTTGGTTTCCAGCCTGTTGTTGAAGAGAATAAAATGTAACACATGCATATGCACAGGGGAGAGAAACAGGCCCATATTAAGTGAAAGCACAGTCCTTATTCAAAGGCATATTGTGTTAAGCAATAACTACAATTACACTAGATAACATTAAAGTACTCAGCAGCATATTTATTCAACTTTATTGACACTACATCACCTTAATTGCAGTCAAAAATCGTAATGCCAGCGAGTTAAACAAGTGCATGCTGTCATATGAACATTAAGCTTGTAATAAAGTCACTAAAGATAACAATTGATGGGACCAAACAGTTTTTAAGAATTTGAGATTATATGCAAATAGCAATTATTTTGTGTTTACACATATGCCAAAATTCAACTAGCATAATCAATAATGTCCACTTGTTTTCCAGAGCCCATTGAACTCATCAAGTTTTCACTAGATTAGACGTCTGAACTCAGTGCAACTGTGACAAAACATAAAAATCTGTGAAGCGGAAACAAGTGAGTTGTTGATACAATTGCTTTAAAGTTAATGGACAACCAAAAGAAACAAAATTCCAGTCTTAGAATGGCATGCAGTCATTTTAAAAACCAGAAAGAGGGAGTATTCACAAGCAGAAAACATTTTAAACAGTTGCCAGTTTGGGAGTGATGTGACACTTTGCACACAGGTGGACTTCATTTTTTTAAGCATTTGACTTCTGAAGGTACTTGATTGCATCGGAGCGTTATAGAGGCTTCATAGCAAAATGATGTGCAAAAAACGCATGCAGCTCAATCTTATATTTTTATATTTTGCTTATTTTAATTATGCAAAGACTTTATTTAGCATAAGAAATATTAAGCACAAATATTGCATATTTATATAAATCTAAAATATATATATTTTTTCTCAGCATTTATCTCAAGTTCTTGAAGAGTGAGGCGCCTCTCATAACTTAAACCAGAAGAGCGGCAGCTCTTTGGCCTCCTGTCCTTCCTTGTTCTGCAGTTGTAAACTGGTATTAATTTGTGATCACAGGCTGTGAAATTTCAAACACAAGGTCAAATGAATGTTGGCTACGGCTGACAGCTACCTATTTTTCATAGCACGTATTTAGCAGCTGGTGGGCTGCCTGTTGGAAAAGATCCCAAAAGTTAAGTGTCAATTGTGCGGTTAATGACGAGGTTAATGGTAGGATGAATATCACCCATTGTTGTAAATTGATTCGCAGCCGTCTACCAATTATAAGGTTTATTTTGTAATGCATGCTGCTTCATATTGGTATGTGGTTGTTTGTCTAATCAGATTAATTAACATTACATAAGCAGGTGTTTACTTCAGCGTTAGAGCATGGTTTTAACTGTGCTCAGCTTATTCTGCTCCCCACGGTTTGTAAGTGTTTGTGTACCCCTGCTGATTTTTGAAATGTATTATAATATTTACAATGTGTCTCTGAGCAGTAAAGTGTGAATACATGTTATTACCAAAATTAAAATCTAAGGGTTATTAAAAAAAACATGGTACAAGACCAGCAGCCACGTTTGGGGACTTTGAAAAACAATGAAAAAATTTGCTGCAGCCAGAAAGGAGGGTTAATAGTACATGTATTTGCACCCAACTTCTATTATACAAACATCATTTGCATGTGCAATGCAAGTCAGATACAGAATATTGTTTTGTATGTTACTATGTTTGTTTTTTTATGTGAGAGTAGAATAAACTACTCTCAACCAAAACAATCCAATGATGGATGGTAAAAGTGATTGCCAGCATCTTAGGTAACCTTAAGAATATAAACCACAAAGTTTGAAGCCATGAAATCTTACTTTGAAAAGCCTTGTACCATTGGTGCCTGTCTGCTGTAGGTATTCTATTCATATATTGCATGAAAATATACAGAAAAACTGCCCTTTCTTATTGCCTTTATAATTGAAAACATTTATTTTGGGGGGTTTACAATAGCCGAGATGATGGGGTCAAAGAGTCCTAGAGCGACAGGTTTCTGTTTTCTTACCCCTGAAGACCTGTTCTTAGCACATGTCACCTAGTATTCAAAAAGCACTGCTTTTTGAATTCATACCTAGAGACTTTTCACTCCCTAAAATGTACCTAGTTCATGTGTAAAACCTAAAGAGTTGCATTTAGAGTTGATTGATCCAAACAGGTGTGTGTGGTAAGCGCGTGCATCACACCACTTCCACATGGAGCGGCTTTTGCCACTTAGTTGATTCTGTAAAAGTGCTTTTCTCTACAGATAGCATAAAGCATACATTTCTGAAAAGAGACGGCTAAATGAAATGGCTATGCAAGGTTTCTGTGTATGAGGAGACACACTGACTTGATCTGGACTCTGTTTGCGCTCATGTTGTTATAAACAAAGACTTGATGCTTGATTTGTGGTCTTGGTCTCAAGTTTTATTAGCAATCTCTTCACTTCTAATCTTGAGTGAAAGTGAGTCGATGTGCAAGCCTGCAGCTATGACAGGTGATGCTGTGCACGCTCATATTTTTACTGCGAAAGGGTCCGTCCAATTAATCAGCTAATGATGTTTCATCATAATCTGCTTTGGCTTCATAATAATGATCATAAGCGTGTTTTTCCAGTTGAACACTATTCTCTTACTCCCAGTTTATCAAAAGCACTTCCTGTTGTCTTCATTAGACATTGACATTCTGCCTCATCCTCCCTCCGGACTACACCCAACCTTATTATGCGGTAATTCAGAAATCTTAAAGCTCGACATGACTTTTAAGCGTCTCTGCCTGTAAGGTTTTTGTTTTGACCTAAGTTTCCTTAGAAAAAAAAAAAGCACACTTATCAAGTCTGATCCTAGTTAAGCTACTGCTCTCTCCTGTGTGCTTCAGAGCTTCAAGCTTTCAAAATATCTGTTTCTATAGAAGCATTCCTGTTTGCTGTTTCTAAGTTAATTAATCCATTTTATTAAAAACATACTAATCCTCCTCATTTTTATTGAAGCAGTAAGTGTGTGGGGGTTTTTTCCATATGCGGTTTTTGCATTTTTTATTAGTTTGTGCTAAGTAAACATTACAGCTATATTGCATCTAATGTTTTTATCTCGTCGTGTTTGCTTTATAGCCCTTCTGACAACCAGACGATGTCTCATTATGTTCTGTTGTGCAAACTGTAAAATACAAAGCATGAAGTTCTTTCTTTTTTACGCATCTAATGGATGACGAGGACATTTGACAGCCCTCCATCCATGTAAATGTAAATGGGCTGGACATAAATGCAACTGAAAAATGTTCTTCAGTCGACATTAAAATTGGGGCTGCTCATGTTTACAGAGGTGAACACGTTCACTTTCAAGAACAGAAGGGCATTAGAGAAAGCTGAAAACATTCATTACAAGTGGGTCGGTGGTAGATTATTTATTTAGGTGCCAAACTAATGTCTGCATTCCTTCATCTTGTTTTTTTTTTTCCTTCTTTTTCTGCAGGGGGGAGCCATCCAGAATATTGAGTCTCAGCGTTGTCTGGAGCTGGTGGAGAGCAAGCAGTCAGCCTTCACCTTCCAGCTGGCCATTCAGGACTGCACTGGTCAGAAATGGACCATCACAAACATTTTGACTGTCCTGCCGCAGTGAACTCTGTCAGGATGGAGTTAAAAAGGAATTATTAGAGTCCAAACAGAGGGGGACGTTTCCAAAAAAACAAAAAAAATAATCAACTCTGGACGAGTTTTTACCCAGAATCTGGACAAGAATACACGTGCTTCAATCATGCACGGACCATCAGTAACTTAATAACCTTTTTCTACCAATGAAATGAGCAAGGAGACAGTCACAGATGGAGCAGATGCTGTCGAAGCTATTAAGCCTGCCATTAAAATGAGATATATTATGGTTTGTTTTTCGAGGGGAAAGGCTCATGAAACCGTGGAAGCAGACTGTTTATTGCAGGAGTGGGCTTGCTTTGTTATTTTGGGTCCCTGTCAGCTTGAGATGGTGCCTGAAACCCCATCTGTCTCTTTGCAGAATCAACAAAACAAGGTGTAGGACCATAATTCCAAAATGTCTGAGTGTATAGATAGTTGGGGGGGACTGAGCGGAAAACCTGCCTGGATGCAAAGCAGCTGATGTTTTTGCACAAATCAAACATGGAGGGCCGTCATTAGTCGTTATCGTCCTGTTTGACGCAAGATTGAAGACATCAAAGAAGCTCCAAAGTCTGTCTGAGCAACGACAGGGTGATTTAAATTCACAGCATGATAGAAACTCTGGCCCCTCAGAGGTTTTGTAGTGTGTTTCAAAACTAGATGGGTACCTGCAGGGACCGCACACATGTGGTCAAAGACAAGGACTTTAAGATTTTATGAAACACCTTTGTAATCCTGTCGAGATGTCGAAGAACAACTGAATTGGAAACTGAGCAGCAAAGACCTGAATTCATAAGGATTTCAGAAAAACATTTTTTTTTTTTTATTGAGGACCCAACTTTCTTTCTAAACTGGCCATAGCCAAGAAAGAAGTTACACTTAAAAATGAAACAATTAAACTTTTTATTTTGCAGCACTTTCACCACTTATTGGCACCCTGGGTAAAATGTCAGAGGAACTAACTTTTTACCTCAGTAATATAATTTCACAGTGAACTTTGTTTCTGACAAACAACTTCTTTGTTGCGGAACATTATGCAGCTGAATGACCAAATGAAAACCCATTTTCAGATTCATGGTGTCGGCCTCCTGATTTTTCTTTAGCAAGATTAGCTGGTACTTTGAGAGAGAAACATACTCCCCACCCATGAACAGTCACTGAACAGTTGCTTTTCGATATTTTCATTCCTGATTTTTTTTTTTTTATGCCAAACCCACCACAGTTTGGCATAAAAAAAAAGTAGTAGTAGTACCACAGTCCCAGTAGTTGTCAGCCAGCGGCACATGTTGAAGTCATAGAATAAAAACGCTTTTCCCTGACATGTCTGCCAAAAAATGGATTGGCATATGGGTGACATTTAATAATTTTCATTTTCAAGAGTAGCTAAAAGAAAGAAAAATACCCATTTGTAATTTCTTCTCTGTGACAAAATAAAACTTACCTGATTAATTACAAAAGAAAACTAATTTTAGTGTCAGAGGGTCTCAAGTGTCTTAAGTTCATGCAGCTAATTTGTGTAAAAACACTATTTACATAATAGTGTTTATGTAAACAAACACTATCATGTAAATAGTGTTTACAAATGGCTATTTATCAAATAAATAGTCATTTTATATATATTTTTAGGGAAATTTGAAGCCGAATTTACATTTAATTTGTAGTTGGTCAAACTCAGGATTCTGAAACCAATTTAGAAATACATTAAACATAGTCTATTTAAACCTTCAGGTTTTTAATCATAAAACTTTAAAAAACCTTGTTAGCATACACGAAACAGCAAAGAAGTGAAAAACGGTAAAAATCGACTAACTTTAAAAACTAAATGACACAATAAGCAAGATTCTTAGAAAAAATCTATTTTTCTATTAAAATCCTGTTGTGCAACATAACATTTAAAAACATCAAAATAACAATAAATTGTTTTCTAAAAAAAAATTTAATTCCAGGCCGTCTGGGGTTTTTTCCAGCATCTTTAGCCGTTTGATAATTGTCTGTATCCGTTAACACCTAAAAGATCCACAACAGAAGACTGTAGAGGCAGTTTTTATTTATAATGTAAAAACTTGGTAAGGTCCTCCAGTGCAGGAGAGTTAATTGCTTTCAGGAAAGTGTGAACCCAAATGAGGACTTCAGACTAGTTGTGAAGTGGATTCTCTACTTGGCTCTCCTAGAGACATCAGTTTTCACTGACATGTTTCTTTGATCATAGTCAAAATGCTCTGAGCCTCTGAAGCTCAAGTGTTGCCTGAAAATTACAGCAGAAATTTGGATATATTCTAGCCTGCGCTTTGGTTCGACTGATGCCAGACATCGGTTAAGAAGAACCCTGCGTCCTGCTGACTCAAATTAAACAAAACTAGTGATTGACACACGTGATATTAAGACGAGTTTAGAAACTGGAAAGATGCAAAGATGTGAGCTGACGTTCGGTACATTTCTTCTTCCTTAATTATCCTCTAATTCAGTCTGTTGCAGCTCTACAGCCGAGTGTCCAACATCAATAGACTTCACAGATGAGACGTATTTGGAGCAGAACACGTTGCCTTATCCCTCAGCAAGTTTAAAAAAAAAAAAACCTCTGTGAAATCACAACTTTTACATCCATCCTCTCAACAGTTTGTGGCAGATTTTGCAGACTTGTTTGAATGGTTAAGAATGTAGCTTTTATTAGAGATCGTAAATGAAATCCCTTTCTGTCTGCAGACGTCGCCCTCTTAAGACCTTTAGAAGCAAAACAAAAAAAGAAAAAGGAATAGCTATGAAGGGTATGAATTAAATCGAGTACAAATATTGACCGCTGGTATTTCTCATTTTTAGCTTCCTATATTGCAGACACATTTTTGCTCCAGGAAACAAAGCATGAGCAATGATGGACTACTTGGGATGGCATAGGAAGCAAATAGCTGATGGAGGAAGGATGCACTGAGCTGAGTGTTGCTCGCTGACGGAGGCCTGGCAGCACAGCTGTTCGCCTGGCACGGTTTATTAAAGCTGACTTTTGATAAACAACCGCACCACTGAAAGTAGCTTCCTGCTAACATTCGTCCCTTAGATATCACAGTCAGTTATTTACAGCTGCAAGGGGACGCAGAGCCTTCAAAAAAGGAGACCGCTGTGTTTTTGTTTTTGACCATCTCAATGCCAATATCTCCGATTTCAACTGGACACATAATAATTAGGCAGTTGCTGTTTGCCTTAACTTTTGTATGGCCTAGTTTTAAGCTTGACTTTTTTTTTTTTTTTTTGCCTTAACTTTTGTATGGCCTAGTTTTAAGCTTGACTTCTTTTTTTTTTCTTTTTTTTTTTTTAGTATCTTTAATTGCACCCCCTCCAATAAGCGACTACTCCAGCTAGACACAAAGATGAGACTTCTACCACAATCAACTACAATAAGCCCTTGCCTTCTGCGTTTCCATGCGGCACATTGTCACTCGATATATGATTGTGCAGATTCTGTAGAAAAAGAACCCCTAGAGGTTCCCACTTTGCCAGGGAGATCCATTTTAATTTGCAATTTTAAATTATGTATCTGCTTCACACGACAGTGGAAAGATCCATCGTGTTTTATTTATATTAGTGCCGTCAACATTGGTTGGCTTTTTTTTTTTTTTTGTGCCAATATTTGATTAGCTATTCTTTTTAAAGTGGCAAGCATATCTGCATTTGCAAGAAATACAATTAGATTCGATATTCGTGGAGGTGGCGGCGGTGAAGGTTAAACAATCTAGATAAATAGGAAATAAACAAAGATGTGTCGCCAATCAATTTGTTCACCATAAAATCTAATTTCATTGTCAAAAAAGTAGCTTCTAATCGTCGTAAGCATTTTTACTGTTGCTCAGACACTAAATCAAAAATGTTCTCATTCATTTAGCTTTGGCACTGTGATAAATGACCGTGTTTGGCTGCTAATGAACTTTTGCAAATCTGTGTAGGAGTAAATCTGCAATCTGTTAGTGGATGAATTATCCGTTCAGCACTCGCCTCTGTCCAGTAATGAGACTACAGCAGCTCAGACCAGTGTGCCTCTCAGTTTTCCGTCACAGCGTGTTGCAGAAAAGAACCAGAGGTTAAGTCAGACACGAAAGAGACGCACTAAACAGATAACGCATTGTAGAACCAAAAGTAGCTTCTTTGTTCCCCATTTTCAGGTAATATGGGCGCAGGACGTCGTAACTGAAATGTGTTGAACGATTCTGCAGGAAAAGATAAGTTGATGATGGTTAAGGCCAGAAGTTTTCAGACACATTTCACAGGCACTTATGTCACATTTGGGTCTTTTAATGATGCATTTAAATTAGCATTTCAATTATTTTTTTATATATGTTTTTGGAATTATCATTCAACTAAAAACAGTCTAGTTTTGTGCAGATTCTTTCTGCCTTTTAATATTTTAATATTTGATTTAATCTCCCTTAGCAAAATGAATCTTGAAAACATGTTGTTTTTTTTTTGTCACCATTGACTTCATATTTCAGCCTAAATGCTCACTACTCTTATCAGAAAAATAATATCCTTCATTCCAAAACATGCACCTCAGAATTTTAGCTCGCAGATCTTTCCTGTGTTACTTGTGGTCAAAGAAAATATCAAACATCCTCATCTAGGTGACCTACTGCATGATGACGCAAGAGCATTTTTAGTACCATCCTTTTTTCTTTATTGTCAAAATGCTGTAAAAAGTAGAATTCTTTGGAAGAACCAAAACACTAACACAGATAAATTAATATGTAAAGAAGGATTTATTAGCATGTTAATCTTCTGTACAAGAGGCTGAATTATAAAACAACTCTGCCATTATGTCTTGGTTTTTCTGTATAAGAAAAGGCAATTGTTTTTTTTTTTTGCTCAATGGGCATTTGCTGCTTATAAAATCTCTTCTCTCGTTTTTGCTGAGCCCAGAAATTAGGCACCGCCATAAAAGATCTGCAATCAACCTCTCAATTATTTAAGAATCCAGACTTCAACAACCTCTGTGAATAATTCATCTTAAAAGCTGGATGAGTTTTAATTATTTAAGCCAGTCGTGTATTGAAAACTTTTCATTGTCAATCATTAGTCAGACGGTGGAGGGAAAAGGTTTAGCACTTTGTCGAAGACTGGACCTGGACTGTGTCTGTTGGCTACTATGTAGCATCTCTTACCAAATCTTTTGTTGACCCTCAATTTCTTCTTTTTTTTTTTCTTTTTTTTTTTTTTTGTGGCTCAGGCTTGTAGATCCTGAATTTTTGGAAGTATCTCAATTTTTGGGAAGCTTTTACAATGTTACGTCATGAAAATTGTCCAAGCTATTTTATTAGTGTATTTAAACTAAATATTTATAAGTGCCAATAATAAAAATGGATGATGTCAATACTTCTTCAGTTTGATTTTTTTTTTCCACCTACTTATTTTTTTTTTTAATGTATGAACATCAAGGCAATGTAAATGCTCATTTTAAGAGCCAAAACACAGAAGTTTCTCTCATAAAAACATATTTTCCCTCAAGTTGTTGATTCATTAGACAGACCTAGTAAGACTGTATCTTTATAACTACTGTTATATGGAGTATGAGAATACTGGTCAATCCTGGAAAAGCTTCCAATTGTTTTTGTCACATCATGTGTAAGGCTGCAGGAGATTATCACTTTTTTCAAGAAATTACTTGTTCCAATTATCCAATCCCCCAAATCGGTATTTTGTTGTAAATGAAAGTAAAAAAAAAAAAAAAAAACAGAAGCAGATGTCACTGACTACAGGAGCCCGTCTGTCAACCCTGTGATGACCTGCCCCAATGCGACGACGTTTTAAAAACTTTAGAGAAACGATCGTTGTCTCGAAAACGCAAACGGCACTGGAAATGTTTGATGATACCCCCCAAAATGATCACAGCATGCTTAAAAGACCAGAAGAAGACGCAACACAGCAAAAACAAGTTCAGAGGTGCAAATATGATTTTGCGCATGCCATCGGTGCCTCTTCACCGACTGCATAAATGTTCAACAATGGGCAGATTTTGCTTTGCCATACCAAACAATTAGAGGAGCCCAAAACATTTGCCTGCAGTTGTTGTGTAATCGGGAGCTACATCAGGTTTCCTTTTGTTTTAAGTCTCCTTCCGCCATCTTGACTCCCAAGAAACGCCACCATCACAGGATTAAATGCGACAGATCTCTCACACCCTGACGTCCGTGGTCACGAAATCTTTTAAGCTGTTAGTGCTGGAGCATTTGAAGAACATCACAGCCCCCCTGCTGGGCCCCCTGCAATTTGCTTACCAGGCAAAAAAACGTCAGCAGATGATGCAGTCAACTCAGAGCTACACTTCAGGCTACACCCCCTCGGCCACCCAGGGTTCGTACGCCAAGATCCTGTTTGTAGACTTCAGCTCAGCTTTCAACGCCATCAAGCCAGACAACCTCCACCAGCATCTGGGGCAAATTCTTTTTTGACTACATTATAGTTTTTTTGGGGGGGGGGGATTTTTAACCCTGAAGATGACAGCAGGCAAAGTTTTTAGTGGACAGTCTGCTTTTTCTGATGATGTCAAAGCTTGAGGTTTAAAACTCTGACATCAAAGCAGGCTAAATAAAACTTCCTCAGGGCAGTTTGTCCTCTGTAGTGCAGATGTGCCAGGGGCAGAAGAAGTGTGGGCCTCTTCAGTCTTGTATCCTGTGAGGACACTCTAATTATCACCCTCGTGCAGCAACCTACTCTCTCGTTAGGGTGCTGAAAAGCTGGCTGGACTCGCTCTGTCTCTCACTCTGTCATTTTTTTTCCCCCTCCTTCCTCCTCTCACTCTTCCTCTCTTTAATTCCCCCTTTTCTCCTGCTGCCATCCCCTCTGTTTTAATAGGGGCCATTATGGAGAACATGCATCTTCGCTAAAGAGAAACCCATCCTTTCGCACACTGGCCTCTTAAAGAGCTACAGTAATGCTAAGCAATCAAAACATCCTCCCCATAAACAGCAAAGCATCCCCTTGGATAATTTGTCATAAAATGGGGATCTCTGTGCTCGTATTGTTTGAGGGAGTTAACCTGAACACCTCATAAACAAGCCTGAGACCTTCTTCTAACATCAAATGCGTTGTAACCCAGCACTTTCAATGAGCCATGAGCCACAGCGATCATCGCACACAGACCGGTAGCACTAAAGGCCGGCTGAGTGATTAAAGGCAGTGCAGCAGTCTGAGGCCTTGAAGCGAGCGTTAACAACGCGGCGCCAACCTTCGCTCACGCCTCATTGGCTCAGGCTTCTGCTGAGTAACCACCGCGACTTAATTGAAGGGTACACTTCGTTAACGGCGTTGCCAGGTGACCAAGAGGGGCTTAATTGAAGGCCAACGCTCTATTGGATCTATGCCATTCCATCAATCAGGTGCATTAGCAGGAGCCAGGCTCTTTGTCTTCGCTGGCAGGGGAATGTGCTGACTGCAAGAGGGAGGAAGAAGGAGCAGAGAGAGAAACGTGGAGCAAAGGAGCAGAAGAGGAGAGGAGAGAAGAGAGGAGGGTCCATGGGAGTAAGAAAGTCCTCGGAGAACTGATTTTCAGATTAAACCACAAATGCTACATCAGCAAAATTATTAAACGGGGGATAAAAAAAAAAATGAAAGACCCAATCTTCTTCTGGGGTAAAATCTTTGCTGAGCAGAGAAAAGATCAGAAGCTGAAAGGAATGACAGAAATTCTTTGGCTCCGTTCAGCTTAAAGCAGGAAGCCTGTTGTTCTCTGCAGAACCAACGGAACTTACATTAGAAATATGTTATCTTCTACAAAGCCGTGTCAGAGTTTTTTGTTTGTTTGTTTGTTTTTGTTTTTGTTTTGTTTTGTTTTTTTGTTTTTTTGCTGTTTTATTAATAACCAAGACAAATTCCTCCCAACAGGTTTCCCCAAATACATGCCTCTGATGAGATCAAACAAGCCAACGGATCAGAGATCTTTTACGTGTTTTATTTCTCTTCTTCTTCATTCATGTTTATATTTAAACTCAATGTTAACTTACATTCTGTGACTGCTAAAATGATGAGTGATGCCCACTCTAAACAGTGACTTTTTTCTCTTTTGTAATTCATTTGGTGATGGAGTCATTGTCCGTTTGGAAAACCTAAAGGTATCCAACCTTTAACTTTTGGCTGATAACGTAAGAAGTTTCCACACAACATTTTTCCCTCCCCCATCATGTTTCTTCCCCATGATTTTGAAGTGCACCACTCCTTCCTGCAGCAAAACACCCACACAACATGATGCTTTCTTCACATTTGGGATGGTATTCCCCGGCTTACAAGCTTCACCCTTTTTCTTCTTAAAAACGTAATGCCCACTGTGTGCTAACATTTCAATTTTAGCCTCCTCAGATGATAGGAAGTGCCTTTAAAAGTTACGATATTTGGACGTAGTGCCTTAACATAAATGCACAGGTGTGCTTCCAATTTTCTCACCTGTCATGAACAGAAACTTGCAAGGCCATGACTTTATTAGGCTTTCAATAAATTGCCTTAAGCAGTGTTGGTCAATTCTAGTCATTTTAGATGTGTCTCTGTTCCAGCACACCTAATTCAAATGATTGCATTATCTCCGCTGCATGCTATCAGACGCTGCAGAAGCCTGTAAATCACCCACTTAAAAAGTCAGGTGTTTGGCAGAAGGGATACACCTAAAACATGTAGGGTCGGGGTCCCTGAGGACCAAATTGAGAAATATTGGCTTGAAGACCCAGTAATTTTCTGAATTCAGAAAAGAAAGAAGAGAGAATTTAAATAAAGCTTTCCTTCGCTCAATACCCTGACATGTAGCATCTAAAAATATGTGGGTATTATCTAACTGGCATGAAACAAGAAAAGTATCGTCTGATTTCTAGGTTACACCAGCTGGAAGAAGTAAGAAATCCCATTTTTTAGCACTCAGTCCTCCTAGGCAGCATCCGTGTCAAAGTACTGGAAAATTATGCAACAACTGCAGATTATGAGTACAGAATAATATGTAATTTTTTTTCCATTTTGTGAGCTGAACTTGCGCTCTAACAAACCAGTCACAAAAATTCAAACATCAATCTCGGCCATGTACATCACTGTTTGTTTCAGACTTAGTAGAGGGTTTTTTTTTCTTTTTCTGCTTCTTCTTTTTTTTTTGAAAGCCTGCTGTTGAAAGCCCATCTCTGTTTTTGTGTCAGCATAAATTCATTTGAAGAAAAAAAATTCCAGATAGTATCTTAAAAAAAATACACCTGATTTAGAGTAATTTGGGCTCCTGTGACCCATTTGATTATGTTAATTTTCCTGTCTGTGAGGACCAAACATAAGCTCCTGTGCAAACAACAAGGTGAGATAACAGAATTTGAAAATAAATATATTTTTTTATCATGATGGAAAGTCTTGAGAGACATAATTTACCACCATCAAACACCCGGCATTTAGGTCAGGGTTAATTAAACTAATGAGCACAACTTATCAGGAAGCAGAGGGAGCTCCCATGCAGGTCTGCAGCCTGAATAGATTCAACCCGACATCCTGGAGCATGCAGGACTCTTGTCTGTTTACTGTGACAGCTTTCAAGCTGGGGGGGACGAAAAACAATAAAATAAAAAGATGTTTTATAAACCCCGCCGTACTGCAAAAAGCACTGCCATGGACACACTTGACGCTGAAGAACTTTTCTGCACAGAACACCTGAGGAAGAAGCTGCCACCGACGACTCCAGCGCAACTGTGAGAGACCCCTAAAAGGTCAGCAGCGTGGGGCTTGATGAAGGCTGTCAGAAGACTCCCTGCAGGTTGGAAGATGCCCGACACTCTGCTCCGTCTGCTGCGCTTCCTTCCATACGCCGCTCTGCCTCCCACACAGACATTACAACCACAGTGCAGCGAGAGTTGTGCAACTGCGTCTGGTTACCTGATGACTGTCAGAAGCATCTGACAAATAAACATTCTTCCGAATCAAAACACAGGGCCTCGCGCACGCAGCCCTGAAGGTGCGATGCAGAGCACCTCGCTTCTCGTGAGGTGGAGTTATTTGTGCAGACGACTGGGAAGTTATGAGAAGTTCTTCTCTGGGCCAGAAATCTCTTAAGTTATTAGTGTTTAACAGCGTGGGAGAGACTCTCCGCTGCCAGATCCAAACTGCTTCTTGCTGAGGGAGGCTGCTCTGTCACCCCAGAGGCATAAAGCCAGTGTTTTTATTCTCCGTTCGCACTCCTAAGTTGTACTTTAAAAAAAAAAAAGAAAAAAGTGTATTTAAGCTCATAACTTTATGAAGAATTTGACAACCAGTGAATTTGCTGGATGTTGCTGTGAGTTGCTGTGACTCCAGCATGTGATACTGACGTCCTCAGCACAACAAAATATACTTTAGAAAATATGACCTGAAAGAAAATAAAAATAAAAAATCTTTAGCAAACATTAAAAACAACAACTACTGATGGACAACAAAGTAGAACCAGCTGAAAAACGGCAATGAAACTCGACAACAGTCACTACTGTTTACAAAATCGCAAAACATTTACTTATAAAGAGCATATACAATTCAGCTCAAAGTTATTGACACTGCTGGTAAATTAAGCCACACTTTTTTCATGTCAAGATTTGCAACTTTCCCCACCTTGTGTCATTTGTACTTTCTCTACATTATTCTTTCTTGAACCAATGTTGGTCTGTGAAATGTTGTTTTTTCACATCTTTTCAGTTCCAAACATTCTCATGGGTAAATGTTTTGTTTCGGCATTTTAAATCTGACCTACTACTCTTTTCAGTATGAAACAACTCCTGTGGGTTCGAGGGAAAAATCAGCATAGCGTCGACAATAACCTGAGATCGATAAGCAAATATTCCTTTCTTAAAATTGGATGTTTATACCAGCCGGTTGTTGTAAAGATATATGTCTGCATTTCATTAGCTGACTGTGAACATTCCCAACCATAACACAGTTTCACATAAACACCAGAAAACATAAGAAGCATCTCTGGTCTCAGGTTCTTCCTGATATTTTTTTTTTTTCTTTTTCTCATTTCTGATATTGTTCATCCTCTACAGAGATGTTCTAGACTGCAGTGATATTGATCAACACCACTTTAAAAGATTGGAAGAAAGTCTTGCTCCTTGGAAGTAGAACATGAAGATCTGAGGAGTGATTTCAAAACTTTTACACCACATAGACTCTCTTTAACCTCACAAACTCAGTAGTAATCCTCCAATTCTGGGATCAATACATCTTATCTTATCTTATCTTATCTTATCTTATCTTGTTCAGTTATATTTTTTCTCCATGTAAACAACTGGGGATTAAACACTCCTTATAAACAGCTGAAGTTTTAAACCCTGATTTTACAAGAAAAGCATGACATGCATACTGCAACCAATTGCCTTCTGAAGGATGGCTACCGATCATCCTCTACACAAAATCCAGACTTAAAGGAAGAGCAACAAGAGCAAAGACATTGTTGAAGGAAAACCATAAGCAATCCTGCAAGCCATCAAGACGATAAGGCAAAGATATCGAGGAAGTTGTTCTAGTGAGACGAGAGCAAAACAGAACTGTCTGGCCTCCTGCAAACAAGAGGCCAAACAATGACTATGCAATGCTCATGCAAGACCATGCAATGGTCGTTTGCATGGTCAGTATGCAAAAGGCCATGTGACATAAAACTAACACACACTGAATACACTGAATTTACCACCAAACTTTGAAACGTGGTGGTGATAGTGTCATGCTACTCAGTCTGACTGAGCTCTAGTGATTTTACAAAGAACAATGGACAAGGGTTTGAGTCTTTGGATGTGCCAATCTGGTAGAGACACGCCCATAATTTATTATCCAATTTGCCTTGCTTCTGAAATCTTCAACAAATTCATTGATGTTTTAAAAAAATGTTTTATGTTTTTATATTAAATTTCTTCATCCAACTGTAAAATCCCTTGTTGAATATTAGAAACTTTAAAGATTTATGTAGCTTCAGTAGCTAAAATAAAAAAAAGTGAAGTATTGTATGATTGATTTTATGTATTTAGCAGACTCATGGTCCACATAGGAAATATTGCTTTCAGAATTTTCTTTACAGTTTTTTTTTTCTTTACTGTTTTGTTTATTGAAAAGGGAAATTCTGACTTATTTATACCAGGAGTCATATTGAATGCGTTTGGTGTTATCTGTACCGCAGTGTTCCACAGATCTGTCAGAGAGAAAGGATATCTCATAAGTAAACAGGTCCCCACCCAATAAAAAGATAGAGTAAAAGTGTACAGCTCTTCAACAGCATTTTCAAGACATCCCATGGTGACGGAAAAAAGAAAAAAAAAGAGAGTGTATTAGCAGGCCTGTCATGTAACGAGTGGCAGGATATATTACAGCTGGAAGCGGTTTTAAAACAAGTTGGAGCCCTTCCAGGAAAGTCTCAGAGCAATATCTTCAGTCGTATGGCTTGGAAAAGGCATTCTGCTGCTGTTGCTACTGGCAGCAGAGTTACTGACAATATTTAATACTATATAGATTTTACCTGCTGGGAAATCATTTCACAAGGTCTGTGGGGCTTCAATAAAACTAGAATACAAATGTCAGCTGTTGTGAAAGTCCACAAACTTTGTTCTACAATAGTTTCTTCCAAACAACAGATGTGACCCGTGTATTTTTTCATTATAATAAAACAAAAATGTAATTATGATTTGTTTGTTGCAGCTATTTCATAAGAAATTGCATCTATTAATAAAAAGGGAACTGTCATTAAATGTCATTTGTGTAATTCAAATGCTTTTAAAATAATCACGGCCCAACTCTAGACAGTTGTTTAACAGAGAAAATGGGTTCAAATAGGTAAAATGTAAGAGAAACACTGCCATCATGTGGTAAAATGTAAAAACGACCAATATTAAAAATAAAGTCTAACATAACTAACTGTGTAGTCGTTTGTAACATTGTAAATTAAATTGCACACATACAAGTAAACACCAATAGTTATTTAGTCACAGTTATTGTGTTTTAATTAGAACAGTCTTTCAGCGGAACCTCACAGAGCCGTTTATATGTTGCTAGTCGGACTTGTATTCCAGTTACACTGAAACCAACGCTACTTGCTGGAGAGAAGCCTGCTCAGCGTAGTGTTTTGGTCATGTTGAAGAATGTTCTGAGCAGGTTGGTGACAGAAACAGGTCGTGTTCACCGTCATGTGAATCGCGCTTCGTCCATACAGACGCTGACAACCTGCCGTGTGTCGGTGAGGAGCTTCGCCGAGGTGAAGGACGAGGTGCAGCTTCCTTTCGACTCCTCCCTGCTGGAAGTACTGGTCTGTCCGCTGTCCAAGAAGCCACTGAGGTAAACAGGTGACTGGGTTTCTCTTTGAAGGGTGTCGGGGGCAGAAAGGTACATTTGAGATTGAAACAGTGAGACTGATTTAACAGGACGACGGTGACGTCGGCATCCGACTTGATTAAAGGGCTATTCCGCTGCTTTTAACGGCCCTGCACAAACTATAATCTTAGTTCCCAAAATAAAACGCTCACCTGAATTTGACTATAGATAAACGAATTTTATCCCGAAACCACCTCAGTCAGAGGTACTCTATAATCTGCTCTCAAAAAACAACCATAAAATAAACAACCTTTTGTCAATTCCTTTCTTTTTCGCACAGGTGCGCTACCTACTAATGCTACCTACCTACCTACAACGGCACAAAATTGCAATACTTAGACATGTCAAAAATGTATTCTACATTAAAGACAGTTTATAGAAAATCCAGGTTTTTAATTAATTAACCTGTACTAAATTTATAACTCAAAAAAGAGCCACGGTAAAGCCTTTTTTTTTCATAATCTTGAATAGGGTTCAACCTGAAAACTTAAACTACTTAGAAAGGTGACTAGTATAATTTTTATTTGCACATTTTCCAGTAGGCAGTAATGGTGATTTGTGTATTTAGTTTATGAAAACTCAAGGATGCTATAGCTCATCTGGCTTCTTACCAATTAGCTTTCAAGCTAAAAAACAAAACAAAAAAGAAGACCTTAGAATTTGCCTTTTTGTAATCTGAACCCAGACTGCTACAGTATAAAATGGCAAAGCGCTGAATCCCATGTCTCACTGTATAAGTTTGCAAGCATACAAGTTATATGATGTTTTCTTAAGTCATTCTGTAGTATTTTTTTTACACCAGAAAATAAGCAAATTGATAAGGAAATAAAATCAAAGTATTATTGTAGAATGCATTCATAAAAACCTTCTCGTTTGTGTATAGTAGCAGGTGGTCATGGCAGAATAACACGTCTTCTCTATCTCCAGGTACGACGCCAACACCAATGAGCTGATCAACGAGGAGCTCGGCATCGCTTATCCCATCGTTGACGGCATTCCAAACATGATCCCGCAGGAGGCCAGGCTGATACAGAAAGACACTCAAACTCCAAAGACACCTGCAGAGTAGAATATCTTTGTTGGACCGAACTCTAACTAACATACATCTATCCTCTGACTGACTTAGTGATTTGAATCCAGTGGTGGGTTATTGTTGAACTGCCAGAATGTTCTCCCTGTCCATGATGGTGGGACTGGTTCCCATTGTGTCTCTTTGTGGTTTGTTCTTCTCTGCCGCTGTGGATGAGAACTTCCCTCAGGGCTGCACCAGCAGCAACAGTCTGTGTTTCTACAGCCTGCTGCTGCCGGTCACCATCCCAGTCTATGTCTTCTTCCACCTTTGGAGCTGGATGGGGATCAAGCTCTTCAGGCACAACTAGACTTAGAATGTTAAATGTTTTCTCATCCAGAAAAATGTATATATTTTCTGACGTAACTTGGGATTTTTCAGCTCCTTGAGTTCATGCTTGATACGTATTTTTCAAACAACAATGCAGAGCTCTTAGAGATCTGCCAAGATGGAGATATTCTGGATTTTTTTTTCTGTACCCCGACACTAGTCTCAGTGTAAATGTCAAACGCCTGTGTATACAACCTAAAGCTTCTGTTTCTATAGAGATTAAACAAATAAATCTGTGCTGAATCCTCTTGAGAAATTTGTAGCCTGTTTTTATAGTGAAAGGAAGTGAACCGCACTATCTTTTCAATAAATTAACTTTAATAGATAAAAGGCAATTTTCTTACATAACAAATTCACGAACTACAGTTTGTCAAATATAAAAATTGGCGTTGGAGAATTTCTTAAACTTCAAAGCTTGTAACAAAATAACTGTAGAAAATGTAACATTGACAGAATGAACTAGAAATTCATACAAAGTTTATGGTTGGAACTGCAAAAGGCAACTGATTTTTAACCACTTGGTGTAAGTTAAAACAATAGTACCTGCTAAATTATTACTGACAACAATGGCTCTTAAGCTCATGTCACAAGCATGCTGAGAGAAATCCAGATGGTCTAAGCCCTCTTGCTACAAAAATGAGATGAGCTCAAACTTTTCATTTTCTTCCTGAATGGCACTTCTTGGATTCAACATCTCTTCCCTGAGCGAGTTTCATCAGCGGCGAATACGGACGAGGCGAGTGCCCCTCTCCCTTTGTCTTGAAGAAGAAGGGCTTGTTGAGTCTCAGCTGAACCACTCCGACCTGAAATCCGAGAAAAAGAAAAAGATCAGCAGTGGCACAACACCATCACTGACTCTGTTTTTGTGTAAACATAATAGTAAGATGTCTAACCGCGAAAAACAGTATGGAAAGTGTGGAAAGTATTTTCCAGGTCTAGATGAGGACAGAAATGACTGATTTCCTCACATCCTTAAAGGGGAAACAAATTCTATAAATTGTGCATTTAAAATGTATGTAGTAATTAAAAATTATTGAAATATCTCTCAAGTTTGATTGTGAATGAGGTATTTTTTGCTAGTTTAGTAAAACAATTAAAGCTCCTTACCTACATAAAAACTCAAAAACAAAAGGTAGCAATATATTTATCTAAAGGTGCGTCTTGATGAACTAGAATGTCATTGAAAAACATTTCCAGAAGAACAATGTTAACTTACTAAATCCAATTTGAATTTGACGAGTGTTTGTGATCAAGGTTTCTACCATCTACCTTGAAACTACGACGAAAAGTTTGTTTGGAGCAGCCAATGTGAACCTTTTCGACCTCATCACTCACACACAATGCTGTTAGTGGTATTGGTGCAGAAAGCAACATTGATGCTCCATGGATGTTTCTTCCGCTTCCCTTCGAATGGGTGTCCCAAGAGTGCAATGATCCCCAAACTCAGATCAAAGCTGGTTTCAATTGACTCCACCAATCAAACACTGAGCCCAGAATTATAGCGAAAGGTTGTTAATTTGATATATTTGACCCTGTATGTAAAATGTGACCTTATCTGGCTTAATAAAATAAATAAATAAATTCAAGCTCATGAACTTTGTGCTTGTTTTTAAAGTAAAAGTCGTGTAATTATTCAATGCAGGAAAATAAATGAAAATAAATTTTCAAATAAATTATGAAAAGCCCCAAGTTATATTCAAGGCTCCTAATAAGAGTCTGTTTAAATTGCTCACCAAAACTGTACGCCAATTAGCATCAGTAGGTAGCACACAAATCAATTATTTTGTGCACATTGGTAGTGTCATATAAGATCAACTAAAATTTCACCTAAAGTATAGAGAATTTTGTTTTTACAGCCAACTAGTGAATTGGTTTGCACAAATCAGCATTTTTTTTTTTTTTTATTATTTGCTTATTTTCAAAGATATGATTGTAAATGCCTGAGTCTGAGTGGTGTCACCTGGCTCACATCTTTCTTCCCAGCGTGGCAGTGGTGGTCGTCCTCACTGGAGGTAGTGGTGTTGACCGACTTGGTTTCAGCTTCTGACTGAGGGCTCGGAGTGTTTTCACATGAGGGTTCCTTCTTAGCCGCTGCTGCATTCTGCTCAGGACTTTTTTTTGCTTTGTGTTTTCTGTAGACCTCACGTGTCTTCCCTTGCTCTCCCCTCGCTCTCTGTGGCAAGCTAAGATCCAAAGGTTTCATGTTCTGAGATTCCGAAGTGGCTCTGTTTTTCTGGCAGAAGCGGAGGTAGGAGGAGAGCTCGGCGGTGAAGAAGTTTTCTGTCTGAGTTGAAGTGTTTGCTAAAGCGGGACACGGGGGCGGCTCACCAATGTCCAGACGATCTGAGCAGCATCGTTTGATCAGCACACCGTCCGGGGTTGGGTTTACAATCATCGGATCATCCAAGAAAGGATTGTGCTTCTCATGTTGAGACGCTGCTTTCTCTCCAGCTTGGCTCGAGTGTTTACGAAGCGGATCGATGTCTTCCTCCCGGTCTGTTTTTGTTTCCCGCACACACAGATGTATTGCTCCGTCCTGTCCTTTATCTGATGTTTCATTACATTGTTTTCTCTCTCCCACAGCAGAGTGCCGGTTCTTGTCTTGCTGAGGGGATGCAGAAATAATTCCGTCACTGGATTCGCTGCCGGAAGTTTCCGGGCTTCTCGCTCTGAACGTCTTCTGGGTGATGAACAGGTCCTGGCTGTTTATATCATCACTGTTGTACTGAAAGTCATTGTCATGTGGTTTAATCTGGCTTTTTCCCATCACCTGGGAGCAGCTCTCGCCTTTTCTCGCGGCTTCCATTTCTTTTGGTGACGAAGAGGTGAAGATTGGACGCTTGACGCGTATGTAGGGGGGCAACCCAAACGCCACCATCTTCTTTTTCTTGGTTTCTTTCACAGATTTTCCAGATAAAGAGTTTAGCGTCTCGTTTTGGCAATTGGCAAGCTTTTTACCACCCTCGAAGAGTTTCAGATCAAGATTCAATGCTAATTTGTTTTTCTTTTTTTCCTTCCCTTTCTTCTTGTCCCTATCTTTTTCCTTCTTCTTTTCTTTTTTCTTTTCCTTCTTTGCCATTATGGCTTCTTTGAATTTGGAGTTTTTCTTTTCCTTCTGGACACTCTCCTTTATCTTTGTGGGACTGCGCGTTTTATGTTTTGCAGTTTTCTTGTTCTTCTTGTAGTCTTTCTTTGGTTTACTTTTCAATGGTGAAGGCCAAAGTCCTTTGAAGAAGTCTGCAGCCTCACAGTCACTCATGACTCTTGGACAAAAAGACAGAAAAAAGACAAACACATTATTCTAGATAAACGCATGTATAACTTTATCCTGAGAGGTTACCAAACTTTGAGTGTTTTTTTGAAAGCTTTCAAAAGATTTGTTATATCCCATTTTTTACAACTGAAAAGATTTGAAGACACAATGCATGCGCAAAGGTGAAACATGTTACAAATACAAAGCTGAAATCGAGTGAACAGAACATCCGGGAAATGTTCCACACTAATCTTTAAAAACCAGACACTTCATTCCGGCAACTTGTTAAACAGTAACTGCTCAGAAAATTATCATTGTAGACTTTATGTTTATTAGAATATCCCGTATTTAGGATATTAGCTTAGCCTGATACAGAAGCTAGTGCTTCGTAAGCACGTCAATGAGAAATATTCAACATTGCAACATCTCAAAAAATGTACCACATAGAAATACTCCTAAGACGGACGGAACTATTGTAATAAGCTAACTGCGTAAGTTTAATGTAAGTTGTTACATTAAAAAGTAACAACTTAAAATTGCCGCGGTCCAGAGAATTACCAATCACAAACAAAATTGTAAAAAAAAAAAAAAGGAATACTTTTTTACACATCTAGTTTCTTATACATTTAGCTCCCTATTTTTTGTTTTTCCAAGCTGGTAATTCAACTGTCTCCTGTATATTTTACTTTACTTACGAGAAAACTGCTGGTAGTAGCATGAGATAAAAAGGATTTAGCAAACTCACCGGATGAAGCCAACAAGACTCGGTGTCTTTAGGACCTCAATAGGTCCTAATGGTGAAGGCCATTAGGACCTTCACCAATAGGACCTCTCTCTCTCTCTCTCTCTTTCTCTCTCTCTCTCTCTCTTACCACTCAGTGCTTATTTTTGCCTAATTATATGCTTCATACGGGTTGAAATTTAGGTAAAAACGATATGAAACGCTTTTTGATATTATAACTACCTTCGAAGAGAAGTTTCAGTGGCCCAGTCAGCGATTTCACCTCAAAGAGGCCGCCGCCTCTGCTCGTGGTGCTTTCAAGTACACCACGTAAAGCTGGTGTCTAACTATTTGCATTTTCACTTTTTAAATCTAAATTTAGCAATAAGTTTTATTTAACTAATATTTGAGAAAATTTAATTTGAGTTCTGTTAAAAAGAAGTTTTACTCATGAGTGTAAGTCTTTAATCAATGTTTAATTTCCACCTGAAGGAGGCTAATCTTTTCAATTATGTAAAAATAGTTTGGACCACTGTCGCCATGGGCGCTTACTATGTGCATTTTCAGTTTACAAGAACAGGCTTCGGAATCAAACGCATTTAAAGAAATTCACTAATATGTACACACACAGTCATATTCAATAAATGCTTTTTGATGAGGCTCACTTTTCACATTAAAGCCGCCTCATTAAAATAACCCTTAAACATACTTTTCATTAAAACCATATTTTTTTGTACTATAATTTTTTTTATATATAGGTTTGATGTAATATTCTAATTTTATGTTATGTTTTTGTTACTGAAAAAAACATAAAATCATAATGATAAAGAGAAACAAAGTTTGGAAAATACCAGGAACTATAGAGATATAGTTCCTGAAATAAATTGACTTTTCAGTAATATTCTGACTTATTCTGAAATCTTAAGGAATCTGCTAACAAAAGAGTCTTAGCATAAAAAACAAGAATTTGTAATTTGCTTTTTGCGTTCGTACATTATTTCTGATCAATTGCGTGAATAATCCAAATAAACCGTCCACCTCCACTCCTCCTACTCTATATGATCACACTCAATGCTATGCTGTGACTCAGACTTTCTCTGCAAGTCAGTTAAAGCTTGAAACTTTCTCTGACAGAGACCGCCTGGGGGTGATCCTAAGTGGGCTAAAACATATTTTAGACAACACAGCGGCCTGTTTTTAGTGATATTGTTCAAGCCCACTGATTGGTTTGTAAACCAATAGGCTGCTAATCTCATCCAAAAAGTCGATCTTCGTAGAAAACTTGCTTTTCAGTTCAAAATCTTTACCTAGAGAATTTTTAAAAGCTTCTTTTTGTTGTTCTGTCTAAGGCCATGGATGTGAATAATGAAATTTCACTTTAAATTACTAAGTTACATCCTTTCATTTAGTATAACCTACCTATTGCACATTTACAGTGGAGGGGTCTCGCCCAGCTGTCTATGGGCGAGACAAAGAGTCTCCCTGGACCTGTCACCAGTCCAAAACTCTGTAACACAAAGATACGCAGGATAAACAAGAATGCATACACTCTGAAGATCACACTCTGCACAGCAATTTAGAGTGATTAATTACAGTGTTACGTGCATGGTTTTGAACTGTGCAAAGAAACTGGAGTGCCCAGAGAGAACCTAGGCATGCAGAGACAAAATACAAACTATGCGAGCTTCGACCGGGATTTGACATTAGCGGTTGCACGTGCACCCATGTAAATGTTTTTTTTCTCTCATCTAACCCAATTATTTTATAACTTTTATAACAAGTACCATCTCAGTAAACACTGCATTTTCAAAACCAACATTTACAATCAATTTTAAAGCAGCATGCTACGAGACCTGGATTTTTTCATCCATCACTTATCTTCTGACTTTTTCTGAGACTGGGTTGCTAGGGAAACAGATCAAGGAAAGAAAACTATCTCACTCTTTCGGTCATGTTCTACACCTCCAAAAGAACCTGACCCTAACCCTATGGTCAGAACACAGACGGAGCAGGAAACTGAAAGCTTTTTTGTTCTTTCTCCACCACAACAATCTGGAAAAGAGTGAGCGTTACAGTCACAAGACTTCAATCTGTCGATCCATCTTCTTCTCCTTTCTACCATCATTTGTGAACAAGACACCTGAACTCCTCCTCAGCTGAGAACAGTTGGCTTCAGATAGAGAGAAGCAGACTCTCAAAACATGATGAAATCAAATTACTTGACTTTTTAAATTTGTTGTGATATCATTTTATTGAACTCCAAGACACTGACACTTTTTTTTTTTTTTACATAGGCATAAAAGGATACAGAAAGGTGAGAAAATGCCACATTTGTTGAGTCTATCAAAAACTGAAAACAGGACATATTTAAATGTCTGGGTTGTTGCAAGCTCTCAGACATATTCAGCCTCGCTGATGTGCAAAGAGAGACCGAATAGATGCATTAGATTGATGTCAGTTTTTGTATAAACTCGTTTGTCTCTTGCCTGAGGTGTTGAATTGCACATTATGACTTGCAGATTTGCACCATCCTCAGGCCCCTTTCTTCTCTTTCTGCTGCATTTATGCAGCAGGAAGGTCGACTCTGCGGACTTACCTGTCTTGACTGGGAATTCACCTGAAGAAGTTCGACGTTTTCTCCATGGGTGAAATACTTTGGGTATTTTTTTTTTATTATTATTTAGTTTAATCCTAGGATGACAAAAAATGAACAGATTATGTTTCACTTAATCAACCAAATTTTGTTGAACAATCTCAACTATCCTTTAATTAACATTACCAGCTTCGTTCCAAAATATGGATAAATGAAAATGTTGTTCTTTTCATGCCTGACATCAATTAGTGTGAAACTGAAGAACCTTAATAAATAAAGTCCAGTAGTTCTTGCAAGGTTTTTCTGGCATTGGCATAAATGTGTCTTTTGGATAAAGCTTTAGTTTGTGGAATAGTTGCAAAACTTACAAGAATCCCATTACCTCCTACCAAAAATAAAATACACAAAAATGGTGTCAACGAATAAAACATGGGATGATGGTGATTTTACATGAACATTTCTACAACTTTGATGAAAAGAAGACAAGAACAACTGGTCTGCAAAGCTTCCAAGAAGCTGACAGCAACTCTGTAGGAGCTGTAAGGATTTCTTCTTAGTGTTGGTTGTGTTCTTTACATCCTCCTATATTTGTTGGTAGTTGAAAGAGAGAAATATTTTAATTCCAAAAACATAAAAAAAAATAATAATAATAACATCCTGGCTTGAGTAAAAATCTCTCATAACCTTGTGAGAGCTTGTTACTGTCTTTTTAACTACACTCAAACTTTTGGGCCACAACACCAAAAGATATTGCGCTAAGACACCAGTCCAACAAACGAATGTCAAACTCACAGTGAAACATGACGGGAACATTATGCTACCAATCATAAATACTTGGAGGCTTTTACAATGTAGAAACTGCAAATACTGCCAAACCAAGCTACTATTTTCTGATCGATTCCTGTTAGATTTAATGCTTAAATTTAATGAAAATGTCTGACCCAACATCACTATTCATCATCCGTGGATTTTCATAATGTCAAGCCAAACTGCAGTGAAAAACATATTGTCTATTTTTGATTTAAATTTACAGTAGTGAAGCTTCAATTGACCACAAATAACTCTGAGTTGGCTACTGTGTGACTGATATATGACTCGGTTTCTTTCCCTTTCTCTCCCTGTCAGTTAATTATAGGATGAAAGAAGAAAAGAGGCATTACAATAATTGCTAAAATGCTTTGCACTGAAAGCAGCTGTGTGGTTCTTGATCATCTAAAATTAGCCCATTTGGAGCTCTAGTAGTGCAATTTTGTTGTTGGAAATATGATTAAAAAAAAAATCTTATAATCCTCCAGCTTAATGGGCTCATTATGCTCCCACATTTATGTTTGGGGTCTTGTAATTTTGCCTGTGGGGAGGTTTCTGTTGCCATGCCAATGGCACAAACCTGGAAATATTCTCTCAGATCGACTGTGCTTAAACACCCTCTTCTTTCTTTGCAAATGAAAGCTGAAAAATGAGGTTCACATATATTGAGCCACTTTTCGAACAAGTAATTTCCTTGACACAACTTTTCCCATGAATTGATTGTTCCTAGGATTGATTATTTATTTATTTATTTATTTATTTATTTATTTATTTATTTTATGTAGGTTGCAGTATTCACTGTCAAATACATTTTCGTCAAATACCAAACTATGACTTTTCTGACTTTTATTGGTTTGAGCTATCGGTTTTAGACAGAGAACTGAATGCAGTGTGTGTGTTTAACAGCCCGTTAGTTTCCTGTTAAACTTTCTTTCAAATGCAATGTTGTCATCTTACTGCAAATCTTCTTTTTTTTATTTTTTATTTAAATACTGCCTGCAGTAGCACCAGTTCTGTTGTTTAAAAAAGAAATATGACTCTAGCAGTGTGGTGTGGTGGTGCCTGGCTAGTAGCAGTAAAATTATATTGTATTGCCTTGGGGGGGGAGTCTGCAGTTACGGGAAGAAGGGTCAGACAGGGTTGATGAACTGCATGTGAACGTCATCACATCAGTCACTGTTACTCCTCTGCTTACAGTATAATTAATGTCAACAACCAGCTACAAAAGTGTCACTGTAATCCATTATAGTAAAATGTAAAAAAAACAAAAAAAAACACAAAAAAAACAGTGTATTTAAATGATTCAAGTTATTCATTTGTATGAAAAAATACATTTTTAACAAAAGTGCTAAGGACTTTTCTTTTTTTAATTGAAGTTGAATTTTCTGTATCAAATAAAGTAACAGAGCAATCCAAAGGTCTTATTTCTTTTATTGATGAGAAGTCAAGAAATAAGAAAATATATACAGATATCAAAATATCTATCTATACAGACAAATATCTATCATTCCATCCATGCACCTACCCACCCAAATTTCCAGTGCAATTTTCTCATCTTTCTGCAAATTTAATTTATTTTTTATTTTAGTTCTTTAAACTGCCTATAGCCACACCAGTTATGTTATTTAAAAAAAAAAGAAATATATCTGCAGCAGTGCAGTGTAGTGGTGACTGGTGACAGTAAATTTATATATTATCGCTTTTTTTTTTTTTTTTTTTTTTTTTCAGAAAAAGGCTCTGCAGTTTAAAAAAATGTCCCCATGTACATTTTCAAAGGTTCTCAGTGTCAACTTTAAATTATAGTAACATTTTGAGAAGATTTTCAGACTAGTAAGCAGATGTGATTGCATTAAAGTGCTCACATTAAGTCCATGAGAGCTACTTTCCTGCAACTTTTAGATGCGTTCCCTTTTCCAACAGATAAAATAAAGGCTTTGTTAGACTTCTCTAGAGCTGAATGACTGATGAGGGGGATTCAGCAATTTCATTTAGATGTATAAGAACAGGATAAAAGTGGCAGGATAGTGGCTCTTTAGGGGCTAGACTCTGGCACCTCTGCATTAAGAACATAATCAAAGATGTGTTTTTAGGTGAGACTGTGCAGAGCTTTGGGCAGCAGCAATTATTTTCTGTTTTCTCTGAACATGTCTGCAGATTTTCTTCTCAACAGCTCTGCTCATGTCTGAACACAACCATCATTTGTCATTGCAGAATTGTTGGAGGAACCTTTACTGTGATAGCTGTCAACTGCTAGTATCAATGTCCTAAGCAGAACAAATATCGAAAACGACTGAGTACACTGACAACAGGAGAGTGTAACAAGTAAAGGCCATGACTTTCTATGCAATCGCTACGTAAGACGTCATTTAAAAGAAATTAAATAATTTAACACCTTAAAATTGGACCTCCATCTCTTTATGAAGCTCCTGCTCTCTCTGTCACTCTGCCTTCACAACGTTTCTCAGTTAAGCCTTTAGTAAGCTTTTTACCAGCGTTGCACTGAGAAGTAGCTCATATAATGAGCTCAGTGGATACCCACTTCCACCAGGTGTTTGCGAATTGCTGCTGTCGCTAGTCTGATGGAGCTGAGTGGGAGAGACATGGGGGTTACTCTCATTAAATTGTGTTTTTTTACATCAGATGAACATGCCTTTGTGTTCTGTCCAGGCATATAAAAAAAATGTAAGGACATTGTTGTAACAGTTGGTGGAGATGCAACACAAAATACTTACTCCTGTATTGCAAAAAAGGTTTTCAGATTTTTCTTTGTAAAATTTCTGATTATCTAAAAAAAAAAAAAAACAGTAAAACCATGTATCACATGTATGAAACACCTTCTGTTGATCTATCACAGAAATTCTCAAAAGAAACTTTTGAAGTTATTGGTTATAATTAGAGCTGAGCAGTTAAACTCAGCAATATATGGCAACATATATTGCAAAACAATTTTTTGTTGATAGACAAATGAGTAAGGGTTATTATAGATCTTTATTATGCAGAAAAGATGACTACTTAGTGAGATAAAATGTAAAAAGTGGCACTAAGTACACGTATATACTTTTGCAGGAGACTTTGAAGATATCTCCATTTCTGTTCTCGTTCTCATACTTCCTTCCTTCTGATTTAGAATGAACCGCTGAAGTTACTCATCCCAAACATGGGGCCAAATATTTTCAAAAAGTCAACGCGTAACCTGAAAATAGCACTTCCATACTTCTCTGCCCACCAACTATTCTTGAGTCTTGCTGAGAGGCTTTTCCCTGCTGGTGTACCTGAACTGGAGCAGCTGTGGATGTCGGGACGTCCGGGTGCTTCCCAGCATATGCGCAGGGAATCACCACGTTGACAGCCCCACTTTGCACTACAGTTTCAGTCATCTCACATTATGTCTCCTTGTTAATTCATGCTTGTCACTTGTCACCAGGCGGGATGAGGCTGGTGGGACTTCTTTGGATGTCAATATGGGATTACTGTCTTCTTAAGACATCCCATCCATCTCGCTGCTGTTGCTTGCCGCAGGTGAACCCCCTGCACATTGAGGGAGCATGAGGTAATAAGAACGACAAGCTGCAGGACGTAAGCAAAGGCTAGAGGTTAATGTCTTTCGCAGATGAGCTCTCAACAAGCTGTGACCCGTGTTGTCAGTAATAGTATCACAGAAAAGCAGGAGGAGGCTTTTAGGGGTTGTGCCGATCACCACAAACCGTGCCACCCTGGTATGTAAACAATTTTATCTGCTGTCCAGTCAAAGCAATTATGTGAACGCTTGACTACTGGATGATAAATGCCAATATGTTTGGATGGCAGGAATGCAAGAGTGTTTGCAGAACTCACTCTGAGGCTTCTGAAAAAACACTGGTTTGGTATTTTAGAGCAAGACTTTTACTTTCCTAGTAGTCGCTGTAATCAGACCAAACGCTTTAGAACCACAAGAGGGAATGTCTAATTGACGTTTTTCCACCCTTTTTGGTTAGGAATCACCTCAGATTTCAAAGCTCGCAGAACATAAACATAGCCATACCCTGCTCCTGCTATATTTAGAAAACTCAAACCATCATGGTTATGTAATATGTAATGTATGCGACCAAAATAAGAAGCTTGGGGCTTCTTTTCAGTGCGAGCTATTTGCTGCTGCAGATCAGTGACCTTTGAGGGGGAAACCTGCCTGAAAGCTGAAGAGGTACGCATGGCCTTAACCCAGATGATCATATGACAGAGACGAAGTGAGGAATGGGGATGTTTGCTAGATTAATGATCATTCCAGTTTTATAAGGAGGGGTGTTGATGGTTTGAAGATTAAAAGACACATTGTGAGGTAAATGTATCCACTGAACATCTGAAAGACATAATGTATATTTTTGTGGGATTAATCCACATAAGCTAAAAAAAAAAAAAAAAAGTAAAGAAAACAATCAATCAATCGGTTTTTCAAGGTGTATTCGTTCAAGCATTCTTAATAACTTCAGAGCCGTCGGTGTCTCTGAGCTTTCGAAGTTCTCTGGCTCTTCATGTAACCCCAGACTGACTGATTGACTGATGTTCAGACTGAAGTTTTTTAGGGAACATATCTGTTGCAGATACTTTTGGTCGCCGAAGACAGAATTTATGACTGCCTGTATGCTTAAGCTCACTTTCTCGCAGCAGCTTTCGACTGGGACATATCACATCTGCACTGCAACGTATCCCAACTGGAATTTGAGACATTCCTCTAACCTTTTCAGCAACTGTTGCAATAAGGTAAAATGTATAAATCAATGTTAACCTATGAATACCTGATGTTCAGCGGCCCTGAATGACACTCATGTACACAAGCCCATCAGTCATGCCTACGACAATGACGACAGCAGCGTCGACCGACAACACGTCTCCCAAACTCCCTCTTAACCTTGGATTCAAGACGTTTCCTCTGACGTCAAGTTGGTATAAAAGCTCTCTTTTTTGAGAGGCAAACTCATTAAAACAATGTTAATTCTTGAGTTTAGTGTCTATGTAACCGGGGAGACTCTCTAATAGTCAATGAGAGTCATAAATCCATCCGAATGTTGCCTCTATTGTTGTTAGGCATGCTTGGAGTGGGACAAAAAAGGTCACATCACATGTGGACCAATTGGTATGGGGAGTTCTCAGAGGTGGAGGGGGAAAAAATCCAAGGGAGGAAAAATGTGGGAAGAAGTTCTAAACACACATTTTAGGATAGGTGGAAAAGTTTAGTCCAAAACTCAAACAAAATAAACCTCCAATCATTCTATGGCTGCTTTTGTTAGAGTAATTAACATTTATCGTGGTTTTCTGGGCTTTTAAGAAACTTTATAGTAGCTTAACATAAAGCTTCCTGTAAAATTCTCAGATTCTCTGTTTGGACATGTTTTTTTTTTTTGTTTTTTTTTTCCCCAGTCACCAATGTTTGAAAGCATTCAGGTTCAAAGCCATTCACTTGATGCCATATGACAGCAGAGAAGAGGAGGTGTTGTCGTTTGTGTCCTGCCCCCCTCCAAAAGCTGGAGGTATGACATCAACAGCAATAATGAAAGCAGCTCATCAACAACTGGACACCGGGGCTATAAAAGGAGCCTGTGGAGTCCAGTGCTTATCATAACTAATAGGAGCTAACCACCAAACCAGACTGGCTCGCTTAAGAGACCATAGCACCATATTTTATCTTTCATCACACCGAGGAGAAGGAGGCAACTCCACCACAGGTATGTTCATTCCGACCTGTCAGCCCCGAATCAAGTGGAGGCCAAATGCATCAAATTCAGCAGGGTTACTCTTTTGTATCTAAGAATAATAATGCTTTGTATTTCAGTATATGATATACAATGGAAGCTAATTCTAATTTGTTCACTTATTCAAGAGGGAGCTTGCCTTTAAGTGTTCTCAATTAAGCAAAATGTAGTGGAAAGCATGATTTTGAAAAAAGTCTTATTTGTTTCAACAGGTTGTAAAGGTCAACATGCAAAACGTGGACGTTAAAATTCTCATTGTCTTCTTTTGTGCTGTGCACCTTTCCATTTACTGCCAAGGGCGTCCTCTCAGGTAATTGCGCCGGTTAGTTCGAATTTTGACCCACATGATTAAAAATAGTATAAAACATTTTTTTGCGCAGTGACAGACTATTACTGGAATGTTAATGCTGCTATTCTGATGATTCTGCAGTAAAAGGACAGTGAGCGAAGTGCAGCTCATGCACAACCTGAGACACCACCAGCAGGTGCAGGAGCGCCGCGAGTGGCTGCAAACCAGGATCCAGGACATCCACAATGCTGCGGGCCGGGCCAGCAGTGCAGACACGGAGGGCTGGAAGAGAAGATTACATCCTGATGAGTTGGCCGAGCTGACACCAGAGGAGATAAAGGAAGCTTTGGACTTTCTGGAAAACCTCCTCAAATCAAAGCAGTGATGATTTTTTTTCTTCTTCCATATCTTTTTTTTATTTTGTTTGCATTCACATCACATTTCCAACATCTTAGATTTTAACAGTTATATTCTGTTTTTGAGTTTATATCTTGTTTTATTAGGGGTTTTTTATCTTTTTTTTGTGCTTATTTATTCAACTTTATTTATTTTTACTTTATTTTTTATTTATGAGACAGTGCCTCTGTTAGGCAGATCTTCCGTTATAGCTGCACTTTTATTGAACGACTTGTTTTATAAAACAAACATGAAGGAGTTAGTCTGAACTGGACCAATTATGTTTTTTTTTTCTTTTTTTTTTGGGGAATATTTTGCTCAGACAAAGCCCAAATGTTGGGTTTACTAAGGTTAAATGTGTAGTCTGTTGTTTTTGTGCATGTTGCCTACTAAATGTTTGATATGCCATCTGATTGGGCTTAAACATAGTTAGCCCTCTGTAGCCTGATAAGCTGTACTTAAAAAACTAAAATGATTTTTGTACTTTTATATACTATAACAATGCCATTGTAAAGCACAATGTTGTGTTTAAAATACGAGTCTATAGTGATATGGGAGAGGTAAAATAAATACAAAAAAAATCGTGCTTTGTTTGTTAATTCTATTTTATTAATTTATTAATTGTATCAAAGGCACACACAAAAAAAGAACAAGCAAGAGCCAAGCAACTGAAAAGGAATGCCTTACAGAGACTAAACGAATTTCTCGCGATATCTTACACGTGAATTTCACACCAAAACAAATCTACTAGCAAATAGTAGTTGGTATAGGCGACGATTTTCAGAGGAAAACCCTGGAATTTTCGTCTTCTCCGCATTTGAACTAATGGATTATTTAGCTGTTTAAGTAGCAAGTAGATACGTCAAACTGGAATGTAACTGCAGAAGGTAAGTAAAGGATGTTTTTAACTCTTCTTTATAGCAGCAGCTAGCTAACGTTAGCAGCCTAACGGTTGTGAATGGAAGCTTAGCGCTATTTTAAGCTAGCAAAATAACTCAAAAAATCCTCTTATCTGCTGTGAAGTTTTTGCAAAATTTGAGGCGAAGTATTTTTTCTTTTAATTTACCCTCATGGTAAATTTTACATTCAGCGACAGAACGCCTGACATTGTTTTCTATTGGACAACTTTGCGCATAAGAGGAATCCGGGCACATTAGCTTTAAAGCACGTAGATAATAAAAAAAAAAAAAAGCAAAGGAAAAGGACAGATCAAAATGTATAAATATTTCCCCCCCAATGTGCTGCTTCATATTTGGAAGCAGCTATAAAAGCGAGTTTCTTTGCCAGATAATATGCCAGAGATCACAGTTTTAACGGAAATAGATGAGGCAAAAATATTCTAGGTCGTCCAAGTTCGAAAACACATTGTATCGTCTATTGGCAAGGAAATACGAGATGATGGCAAAACAAAAGAAGAAGCAAATTCTGATTTCAGTTCAGGTTGTAATTTCTTTGGGTAATACTCATTGTCTTTTTTAAGATGATTATTTTAATCAAAAGCCTCTATTTCTGGCTTTTTCAGACTGTGTAAAAGCTTTGACAGACTCCTCGTTTATTTATGTTTTGCGAAAGTCATTGAAATTATTCTTTGTGACTTTTGAAAGGTTGTCTTTGAGCTTTTCCTGTTTCTAGCCCTTACGCTTGGCCATATATAGCATATTTTACCTAGTGTACTTGGAAAAGTTAGGAAAATATGCAAGTGGAGGACAACATAAGTTTGAAACCTATCAATCTGTACAAACACTGCTTAATATGGGCCAAAAATGGTTGTTTATGTAATTTTTTTAGACATTTTAGAGCACATGTTTTTAAGTAAAACAAAAGTGTATTACTGTGAGCATTTGTAAAGATCTGTCAAAGAGAAATTAGAATAAGTAGTGTGTTTTTGTAATGGGCTGCTGTAGCAACCAACTGCTTACATATTTTTTTAACTTTAGAATTGCTTACCTGTTTGGTTTTATGTAGATTTTAAAGGTTAAGGAAATCCATCCATCCATCCATCCATCCATTGCCCATATCCATGTATGCTATCTTCAGCAGTTATTTGACAAGAGGCGGGATACACACTGGAGAGGTCACCAATCCATTACAGAGAGCAACCTGCATTAAACTAATAGTCATGTTATTGGATTGTGGGAGGAAGTCAGAATACCAGGAGAGAATCCACAAGTGCATATGGAGAGCATGCAGTCTCTATGCTGAGAGGGTCCATGCTGAACTTTGTGCTAACCTCCTATCTAACATGCAGCTCTGTTTGAGAAATAATACATTATTTTTAAAATTCTGACGGGCAAGAACTGGACTAATAATAATACATGTGAATTTATTTGTCAGATATAGCTAAGCTTTCTGTGACAATGTTACCTATGCTAACTCTTAACAGTAATGTTGTGTTTCTATTTGTGGGAAATCTTGCAATTACCTTTTACAAAAGTGACCAAATTACTGGCATTTTGTCCTTGTGTGTGCAATTATGCATGTGCACATGGATACATATTTACACTTAATCGTGCATAAGGACAAATGCATGCTCCCTTGTCATTTTCTTTTTTGCCCTCTCTCATCCTTTCTTCTTTCTGTATCTTTTCTTTCCTCATTTGCTTTAAAAATGGAAGTTTTATCAAAATATTCTATAAACTCAGAGTAAATTTTTCTATTGTATTTTTTGATGAACATAAAGGTGTGAAATCTCTGGAAAGTTGAGTGTAGCAAAAATGTTGTTTTAAAAGTGTATAGCTATCATGCTCAGTGCAAAAGATGGTGCCATGTGTGGCTAATTCGCTACTTGTGTTGTCAAGCAAGAGTGCCTCATGCCCCCTTAGTTCTCTAAGCATAGGGAACATTGATTTAGCTAAAATAGTTTTTTTACATGTAGTCAGTTTTTTTTATTGTATATTTGTACAACATTTTAGTCCTTTATCATTACACGTTTCTTATAGGAATTTATCGACTTCCTCTTTACGATTATTTAAATAATTTCACATACAACGTAACCCACAATTTATGCTGACCCTCCACATGTCTCTCGTTTGATGAATCAATAATTACACACAGCTGCAATAAAGCGCGCCAGGAAGACACAGAAGACTCCGAAGCGGCACTTTACAAAGAGTCCGTGAAGGCAGCATCGTTCTGATTCAGTCTAGCACGCGGCCATTCACAGTTTCGGGTCCCTCCGGTGACTCTGATTGACCAGCCGGAGCGTCTCCTTCGCCTCGCAGACCTTATTTCAAGCTTTTTTCCGTTCAACCCGGTGTATTGTTACCAGCCAGTTAAAGTCCGACCTGTCTGCTCTAAACGATGCGGATGAAGTTGGAAAGTAATGAGCGAGGATGCTGAAACTGCTGGCAAGCCCGCTTTGTTCGGAGGAGCGCAAGGCTTTTGTGCCGCTGTCATCCCGCAGCTTGTTCCCTGCTGCTTTGTCTTCTCCTGGCCCGGTGAAAACGACCGGTACGTGCACGCTGTTTTCAAAGCACGGAGTTTTTTATTTATTTGTTTTATGTTTTTTTTTTAGTTTTTTTTTTTAGCTCTGTCATTGCAGGATGTGTTGCCAGCTGTTAGCGGACGGCTCTTTGTTTGTGAATAACTACAGGAGCGACCGATGGAGAGCCAGCGACCTGAATCCCATCCTCCACGGGACTCTCTTGCTTTCTCTATTGTACAGCAAGATGGATTAACATTCAATAATGTGACACATTTTGCTTTGGATTTCTTTGCGAGAATACATTATTTTTGTTATTTGCAGTTGAGAAATTGACCCCCATTCTGCCACAGAGCAGCTTCTTTGCCTTTGCTCATTGCTGTGTCAGTGTCAGCAGCCCCTAAATAATTGATTGGACCCTCAACCCTCATGACTCTCACCCTTATGCTTTTAATAGACTGCCTGGGCACTTTACATCTTTGTCTAAGATATTTTGTCTTTAGATAAGTGTATGAACTTGTTTTACCTCAATCCATTGCTTTTTAAAGCACCTTACCTAACCTATTTGAAAAAGGGGGAAAAAAAACTAAGAACTAAAACTGTCACATCTTTTTCTTTACCCAGCAGTGGAAAATTAGAAATAAGATATGTCTTTTTGATTCTGGCAGTTTGAAATCTTGGCTGCTGGAGACGCACAATGCCGTGTGAAAGATGAGAAGATCTGCATGCCCTCTGTGAAAAACTGCCTCTCCGGTTCCTTTGTTTCCTCAGTCCTGCTGGCTCTAACTGCAAGATCTTCATGTTTGGTTTGCCTCAATTTAGGTTAAAATGTGCATTTATAATTTAGAAGTCGTCTTTATGAATGTGCATCATCACATTCTATCACTTCTCTGTGTCGGTGATGAAAATGATGCAAGAAAAGGTGCACTTTTCATTATTAGTCTTCTTTCAGAGGCTTTACCTGCATGGATTGTAGCACGCGCTGAGGTGCCTTCATGTTTTTGTGCTTTTTTTTTTTTTCCTTTTTCATGTTTACCCTTGTCTTCAAGGACAAGCCAAAAAGGGAACTCACTGTCTTGTTTTTTGCCCCAAGATTAAATGCTGCCATTGTAAGTAAAATTACTGCCATGACATTGGACATATTTTTAATTTAATTGTAGATTTCAACATGTCCAAAAGTAGTATTTGTGGCTTATTTTGTTTAAAGCACTAAAAAGGAATGTGGTGAAACAAATAAAACTGTGTCTTGGACTGAATAGCAGTGGTGCGTTGTCTCTACACCGAATTGTGGGGCTTTTATTTTGTGATCAGCTTGCTGATCTTGCTTCATCACAGTTTTTCCTGTTACTGTTGTCTGCGTCTGCTCACCCAGACAGTTAACCAATTAGCCTCTCGATCAATCTGGTAGCCAGTGCTCAGATGGTCCTCTCAGCAGCAGCAGCAGCATCCCAGCCATCCAGCGTAATTAGAAATTCCACAATATCCAGGAAGCATTTTTCTGTTAACTAGTCTTTCAGGCTCAGTTGAAACATTCAGGTGCTATTTAATTAGTTGGAATAACATGAGAATATTTTTTTTACATAATGAATTATTAAAAAAAACAAAAACAAAAAAAAACTAAACATTTAACCTACTGATAACTTTAAAGCATTTATTTCTGGTAATTTTAGTGGTTGTGTTTAATAAATAAACCCCCCAAATTTACTGCATCCATGTACTCTACAGTGTATGAACTCTGTGATAATTGTTTCTCTCAGATTTTCCTTCAGTGTTTCTAACCACTGCACACTATGATTATCCTATACCACAATTTCTTCCTTCCACTAAACTTTGTATTAATATGCTTGCATATAGCACACTATAATCAGCTGACGTCTTTTGACGACTGTTAAATCTACAATCTCGCTATTGATTAGATCATCAGGCATTGCCATAACTTAACATTTCTGGGATTGAAAGCCCATGCTTGGGACTCATGTTGTATTCAGATTTTTACCTAAATTTGAACTTTTCCTTAGCTATAAGCGCTAATGAAGAAGCGCTTATTGCTAATAAAGTTCAAATTTAATATAAATGAATGCTTGAAAAATATCACTTTGTTTGTGTTTCACTTTTAGAAGTAAATTACTAAACTTATCTTTAAGGATATTCTCATTGAGAAACACCTAAGACTAAAGTCGAAGCAAACTTTTGTTTCTTATGCAGCTACTGAACATCTTGCATGTTGAGAAGCTCTATTTTTCTTTACTGTGCATCATGTGCGATATTTTGGTAATTGCAAAGGTGCGTTTATTTAATACAAAGCTATTCACAAGTAAAGTAGGAGAGTTCTGGTTCTGTATCCCCCGCACCTCACGCTGTGTGTCCGTTTGTCATCTCCCCGGTTTTCCAGTAGATAGTCATCATATTTCATTGCAGCTCTTCCCATGAGAGCCAGCTTCTCTTCATTACTGAGACCTGAATGTGTTTCTGCTGTAAAAGCCCTGTGCTGCTGATTAAATTGTCAGCTACGGTGCTGCAGAGATGCTGAACAGGATACAGTAATTAACACAAACACAGGAAAGTAGTTTATTATAACAAGATAATTACATAAATGTTTTGCATCGGAGTACACCTCCTTGTAAGGTTGCTGTCTAATACCGACATGTTTGGTGTTGGCACGTGATGACAGTTTACAAGCTAATATCTGGTAAATGTTACAAATAATTGTAGGAAAATGGTAATTGTATACACATTGCATGTGTTGGACATTCTGTGTTAAATTGGAGCTGCACTGTTTAGTCATTCAATGGGTCCTCAGGAAATCAATTGGTAACTGTGCTCGCATTGACATTTTTTGGTGACGGTGTTTTGCAAATTGACATTTTCAGCCTCCATTATGTGAGGATTTTGTGTCCATTTCAGCTAGTTTCCTTTTCTCCAAATGATTTGTCTTTAGAATGATGGTTTTATACAACAAAACATTTCAGAATTCCTATAGAGCGGATACTGCATGTGCAGTGAGCCCTCTTGAATAAAATAACTATTTGGACACAAGTCATTGTAGAACAAGCTCCACTTGTGATTCATGAAGCTGTGCCTATAGTGACCAATCATAGCATAAAAACAACCTGGTGTTAAGTCTGAGAGCCAGAAACAATTTTAAACTGACAGTTTTATTGTACTATTTACTAATATTGCAAAAAAAAAAAAAAAAAAGTCTTTTCAGTGTCATTCACCTCTAACAGGGATCTTCTGTTTGTGTACTCTTTCTCCCCACAAGTGAGCAGTGTGGTTTGTCTGGGTCGGACCGCAGCCGCCGGTTGCAGTGCCATCAGGTCAGGACCATGAGTCTGTACGGGGGCGGTGCCAGCGGTGGGGGGATCAGCGGGGCTGCCGGTGGATCCCGGGAACGGGGGTTGGTAGGAGCGGAACATTACAGGGAACAGCGACGACGCTCCAGTGATCGCTCGCGGGACTCGTCGCACGAGAGAGGGGAGAGCCAGCTCACGCCATGCATCAGGAATATTACTTCTCCGACACGACAGCATGGTAAAAAGGAAATAAAATAAAAAAAACCCTGAAATATCCTAGAATACTTAATAATAAGCGGCTTTTCCCATCATTATTGATGCGTTTTCCTCCCCACAGATCGCGAACGCGGTGACGGAGGTTCCTCCTCCAGATCATCCAGCCCACGTCCTCCCAGGGTTTCTCATTCTTATCCACATATAGGAGGAGCTCTGATCGGGGCACACATGCCACGGCCGCTGGGCCCCTCTGGGGTAGACCACCACGGCAAAATATTAGGCCCAGGACCCTGCGACATGATCGTGTATGACCTTGGTGGCAAAGAGCATCGAAGTGGGCTGCGACCAGGGGAGAGAGTCACGCTCATTGTGGACAATACGAGATTTGTGGTGGATCCTGCTATCTTTATAGCTCAACCCAACACCATGCTGGGCAGGTGACGACCGTGAGACGAGTGCAATAATCTGTGTGATGAGTAAAGTCGGAAAAGAGCTGCTAAACATAGATGATGCTCAATTAAGAAATGTAATCCAAGCACACTTTTATGTCTTTTATTTGGCGATTGTCAGTTTGAGCACGTCGTATTTAAAAATCTTAATATTTAGTTGTCTTTTTTTTTCTGAGTATATGAATGAGAGAAATTTGATTTAGATTATTTTTTTTCCTCATATTGGTGTTTTATGAACAAAGCTCATACTCTGAATCAGCTCTGTGCTTTCAGGATGTTCGGTTCCTGTCGGGACAACAATTTCACTCGGCCCAACGAGAAAGGAGAGTTTGAGGTGGCTGATGGCATCAGCTCCACTGTGTTCCGGGCCATCCTGGTGAGAGTTTTATACAGAATGTTCTGCTTTTTCTGCCTCACTTTCTGCTTTTCTCGCTTTCCTTTCTTTCTTGTCCTCTGCTGTGTTCCTATCTTCTATCATGTTTTCTTTCCCATTAACTTGTCTCCTTCTCTCTCTGTCCAGTTGTCTTTATTTCCTGCCTCCCCCCGGAGTCTTTGTCCCTTTTCTTGCTCCAGTTTTACTGAAGATGTCCCAACTTTTATGTATTTTCTTGTTCTCCCTGGGGGGGAAAAATTAGTTCCAGTTCATCCTGCTGGACAGCCTCTGATGTTTTATTCATGTACATCATCTCTCTCCGTACATCCGTTCATTCCTTCTATCCAGCATCACTTCTTTCTTTTATAATGGTCGGTTTAAAAAGATATTTTGTGTTAAAAGCCTCTTAGAGATGGACTCATGTAACTATTGATAGATCAGATTATTTATTTTTCATAGTTTGTTCACAGAAATGTCTAATTTTAGACTTGTAGGAAGATCTGATTGGGAACTGGCTGTAAGACGATGTACTTTTCTTGGAAATGATGTCTGAAAACATGCAGTCTGTGATAGCTGTTCACTTTTTTTTGAAGTACCATGATTTATCAGACTTTTTTTTTTTCTTTTACCCAAAAGTATCAGTTGAATTAAGTGAAGCTGTCATTTCTAATTCCAGAAAACAAATGTTAACATCATACAGAGATACCCAGAGCAAATATACAGTGCAAGTTCAATGCGAGTTAAAAAAAAAGAAAAGATTTCCTTTTTCAGGAAAAAAAAAGTCCATACTAGTCTGGTCCTATGTTGAAAATTAATTGTCCTGTAAATCTAAAAACTGATTGTGGCACCTTTGGCAACAGCCATCAAGTATTTATGACGGATGCCAATATCTCTTTTACTTTTGCTGCCCAGAAATGTAAACATATTCTTTTGTTTGTAGCATTGTTTTAATTCAGCCATATTGGAGGATTTTTGAGCACGTTTGCCACAGAATCACAATTGGATGCAAGTTAAGACTTTAACTAAGTAACTCCAGGACCTTAATTTTGTCCTTTCAGCCAATCAGAAGTGGACTTGTTGGTGTGTATCAAATATTTTCAAATGGTTAGCATTGTTTCTTCGTTCAGGCCCAAATATGTAATTTTTGTCTGGTCTTCTTTTGTGTCTTTTTCTTGCGGCTGCAGCAGCAAAGAAAGCCAATTGGTTCATGTCCATTATTATAAATGAACATAAAAATGCATCACAAAGAAGCAAAAAATATAAAGCCACATAAAAAAAACAACAAAAAAAAACAAACCATTTGTCCTCAATCATTTCTGGTTGCACATTTAATTTAAGATTCACTCATCTCTCTCACATTAGTATACCTCAATGAATCACAAAGCGTGGACGAAATTCTGGTGAAGTTGAATTATTCAACCCTGCGATGCAGTCGTACGGTTTGAGCTGGAGCTGAAGACGAGTGTTGAAAATATCCAGCAGTTTTTGTTCAGCATGGGCAAATAAGAATGAGTCAGTTTATGACGACATTGACAGGATGGAGTATCTTTGAATAATTCGATTTTTGCTATTGACTATGTCCTACAAAGCTGTGACTTTGTCCCAACTTCAGAAATTGTTTAAAGGCTGATCATCTCAGCATATATAAACTTCAGACTTAAGAGACAGAAACGAAAAATAATATTCATCTGCTGTAACTGCTTTGGCATTTAGCGAACAGAAGTAAATTCAGTAATCCTAGTTGAGCTAAAGCTAAAACGGTTTCGTCTGATTTGTCATCAGATGGTGAGGGGCAAGGTTTGTTTTTTGTTTGTTTTTTGTATGATATATGTAAGTACCTGGTTTAGCTGCGAGTCTTTAGACTTTAAGGAAAATAACGAAGCACATTCAAGTGAGTGAGGCAGAGCAGGAAGTGGGTTGTGGCAGAGCTTTGTGTTCTGTTTGCCCGGAGCGTCTCCTCTGGTTTCCATCAGTAGAAACTCATGGGAAACCGTCACTGGGAGCAGGAAGGGCATAGTGACATCAGCAGCTTATGCTTTCATCATCCTCCCCTTTTTTTTTTTTTTTGCTCTCTTTAGCCCTCCTCTTCTCTCTCTCTCTCTCTCTCTCTGTGACGTTGCTTTTTTTTTATCACTCGCTCTCCATCCCCCCTCTTATCTCTCTCTGTGTCCTCCTCTCTCTCTCTGCGAGGGAGCGTTGATAATGGCGTCTTGTTTTCCCTCCTCTGCTCGAGTGCGCGCATGACCGTCCTCCTCGCTGTGTTCTTATTTCTCCGTGCGCATGCTTGCGCTGGTGAAAATGGCAGGATTACTACAAGTCGGGGATAATCCGCTGCCCCGACGGCGTTTCCATTCCTGAGCTCAGAGAGGCATGCGACTACCTCTGCATCTCCTTCAGCTACAGCACCATCAAGTGCAGAGATCTCAGTGAGTACAGCAACTCCTCATCCTGCTCAGATGTTTCCTTGTGTGTGTGTGTAAAGCTGCAGAGTAGCGTAGTTTCTGTTTCTGTCCGTGCGCGGACTTCGGCGAGTCGCTGATCCTTTTCGTAGTTGTCGTATCCTTGGGTTAAAATAGAACTTGTTTGATTTTCTGTGTCGGACTCGGATGTCATGAGGTTGATCATGAATTTACTTTTGAGATTTACATTTCTGTATCTATATTTAGTGTCTGATGTTGTGAACGTGTACAAACTTGGGCAAAAAAAAAAAGCTGATTGCTCTTGGAGTATCAAAGATGAACAAGCAGAACAGGAAATGAAAAGTCAAAAACAAATCTGTTTTTTGCTGAACTGCCATCCGCCTGCTGCGTGCACGTTTGCTTGCAGCCGCAACATCCCACATGTACGTGGAGATGTCAGTGGGATATTTTGGTTGAGAACGTGCTCGTCGGTGCCGCTTGTTTGTGTGCGAGTACGTGGGAGGAGCAGCTTCAGCGCTCTGCTGCTGTTTGCGCCTCTAAGTAGGCCATGATTAGCTGTGAGATTTACTGCTTATGTGGGCCAAAAACAAAACAGCAAAAAAAAAAAAAAAAACAAGCAATCCATCCCCAATAGAGAATATTTTTTTAAAATTAGTTTTAGTTTTGCAGTGTGCTCATACTCTGTTGTTGACATCAGTTTCTGATCTGAATATTCACACTGAGATTTCCTCAGAAAACTTCTGTTTCTGTTTTTATAAAGATATTCAGTGCTTACGAGGAAATATAGAAGTACAAAAAAAAAAAAAAGACAGGATGTTCTGAATGTTGAAATGAACACAGTCACATTCAAGCAGATTTTATTTGGGTCAAAACTGCAATTCTTCCAGAAGGTTCCAGTAGTTAGCAGATCCTCTCTGAAGATTTTCTAATAGTGGATTTTTGTTTGTTTGTTTTTTTTACAGTGAACCTTAAATCACAGCTGGTGTTTAAATTGAACTCATGAAACATTAGGAAGCACTTTATAAACAGTTAGAAAGGTTAGTCATATCCTTTCTGTTCATTAACTAACATTCTTTAAACTACTGCTGTTTTATGGTCAGTAAGTTATTTTCTTTGTCAAACTGCTTTTGGTATATTTGTTTTTTCAACTACATAAATTGTCTTTTTCATAAAGCCTAGCTGTTTTTGGATCATGGATAATTTATAGTTACAAGTCACTTAAACAGACAAATTAAAGGATGTGCAAGAACTGTAACGGAATGATTAATAATGTTTGATTGGCTTGCTGTTCCCCTTTTTTCAGAGCGATTGTCTAGTTTTTTTTTCTTTTTTTATCTGTTTATCTATCAATCATAAAAAAGATATTTTGATGTAACCAAATTTTCATTCTTATTGCTGATCATTTTGTTTTTGTGTTTTTATTTCTTAGAAGTTGCATCAGTTACTTTTGCTTCAAAGTCCAAAGTGTTTAGTTTTCATCAATGCTTCTGCTAAAGTCTTCACAGAAGACTTAAATGACTACCTGAAAACATCCAAGCAGTACTTTTAAATAAACAGGAATGTACGCAAAACAGACGCAAATAAAAGGAAAAAAAAATCAAATTTTTCCTCATCTAAATACAAAAACACACACACAAAAAAACCAACCCTTAAGAGATGCAGTCATATTACATTCACACAGTTTGATGTAATGCGATCCTGTGGGTGTATTTTAGCTGCTCGTTAAAGGATAATCTAATAAAGGTGGGATTGGTCCGCTCAGGCGCCCTGATGCACGAGCTGTCCAACGACGGAGCGCGGCGTCAGTTCGAGTGTTACCTGGAGGAGATGGTGCTGCCGCTGATGGTCGCCAGCGCCCAGAGCGGGGAGAGGGAGTGCCACGTGGTGGTGCTGACCGACGACGACGTGGTGGACTGGGATGAGGAGTACCCACCGCAGATGGGAGAGGAGTACTCTCAGAGTAAGATATGGCCTCCATGTTGTTACTACCTGCTGTGAGAAGGACCTGTTCGAAGTCTCGCTCTAATCACAGACGACATGATGAGGAGGAGAAAACCTCAGTCTGAGCAGGTTACTGTTACACGAGAGCAAAAAACAGAAAAAAACCTGACAGATATGAATCGATTCTAAACATGAGGGTATTACAAAATGCTTTTTTGAAAATAAAATGGAATGTGTAAAAACACAGTGACCATAAAGAACAATAACTAAAATTAAGTAGAGTGTCAGCAAACCGGTTCCCGTCATAATCCAATGATTGTCTTCCTTTTCTGCTTCAGGGAACAGAGCAATCACTGTCTGTCTGTGTTTGGTTTGAAGAAAAGATTGATGCAGATTTTATTTTTACTAAAGGAAAATTTAATCTTTGGATGTATTGCCTGTAAATTTAGCCGGGTGTTTGCATTAGCTTGTGTAACCTGGAACTAAGGAAGTTTAAGATCAGAGTGCCACAGATAATTTCCCCACAAGTATTAAAACCAAATCTGATGTTTGTATTTCAGCTCCAGCATTGAGCAGTACGGCTAAAGGCTTGTCCTACCAGCAGAGATTTACCTGCTGCTGAGATTACTCCCCAACAAATAAAGAACTGCCATCGCTGTTTCTGTTTTTAATCTATGCAGACAGACACATCAAGTAGCACATTTGAAGTTTTAGCTGTGTACCTTAAAGTGATGAGCGTTGAATCCTGCTGATTTAATAATGCCGTCCATTCTCTCTACAGTTATCTACAGCACCAAACTCTATCGTTTCTTCAAATACATCGAGAACAGAGACGTGGCCAAATCTGTGCTGAAGGACCGAGGACTGAAAAAGATCCGCCTGGGAATCGAAGGTAATTTGCTTTTATGGGAAAACATTGTTCTGAAATCTTAGTGAATTTATGGAACTTTTTCAAACCCCTTCGCTGCTGACTCAACCAAAACCATCATCATGTGACAGTGAACGTAGAAATAAACCGTTTAGTGGAGATTTTTGGTATAGTTTAATGACTTTTAAACTAATAGTGGTTACTGGTTGAGATCACTGTGGACCATCTGCAGCTGAACTTGTTCTTCAAAGTCTAGATTGTTTATTAGTACTTAAACCTCGGATGACCAAACGGATCACCGCTATTTTTATTTTTCCTCTAGATGAATATAAATATAATAATAGCTAAACGTTAGTTGGGATGGAAAAGAGATGAACGTTAAGCCAACTTGGGGCAGGACCAAGTGGAGGAAAATCCAACAAATTCAACTTGTGTACAGAAGTTTTCAACATGACTGCATTTTTCCTAACATGCTGAACCGTTGGTGCAGTGGCTTTAACTTCGCTTCGTCCCTCACCAGGATACCCGACGTATAAGGAGAAGGTGAAGCGACGTCCCGGGGGTCGCCCCGAGGTCATCTACAACTACGTGCAGCGCCCCTTCATCCGCATGTCCTGGGAGAAGGAGGAAGGGAAGAGTCGCCACGTGGACTTCCAGTGCGTCAAGTCAAAGTCCACCACCAACCTGGCGGCGGCCGCAGCCGACATCCCTCAGGACCAGCTGGTGGTCATGCAGCCTCCGGGCCCCCAGGTGGACGAGCTGGACACTCTGCCCCCTCTGGCCAACGAGCCTCACCCGCCGGCGATGGGACAGGCGCCGGAGAACCACCCAGGAGCCCAGCTGTACGAGGGCCCGCACCAGCAGGAACACCAGAGCCAGCAGCGCACCAACCAGCAGCCACACAACAGCAGCAGCAGCCACTGTCAGCCGACGTACCGCTACGACCCGGACCCCGACAATCCGTCCCCCTCAGCGTGACGCTGCCCCGCTCCCACAGAGCCACGTTCACTACGAGTGCTTTCGTCACACAGCTGCAGCCAGCGCTGAAGGTTCGACTGGAACCAGGTTATCCCGGCGGGTGCACAGTGCAAGTTTTCAAAAATAAAAGCACCTCTTAATGTGAACACAGACTCCCATTCCTCTTCTTTCTCCCGAGAGGCAAACTGCCACTTTGCCTTCCGCTGCGACACATCACCCAAATCAAGCCAAACTCTGGAGCACATCAGCAGACGAACCTCGTTCGGTTTCTGCTGTTTATCCGACCAAAGGAGCGGCGGCGTGTTAACGCGAAGAGACAAGAGGATGGTTTTATCGGTCGTCACTGCACCCGATTGGTTCATTTGTTTTCAGTGCCTCATCATAGTTGATTTAATATTAGATGTGAAGATTGCGTCTCCCCTAAATATTTAAAGGCCTTTATTAAAAAAAACCTGTTTTACAGCGACGAGGTTCCACTCCTGTTTACGGTTTGTTATTTTTAAACTCCGCACAGATTTATTGTCACTGCTGTGGGCACACAAGATGTCAGAAAAGATGTTGTACATTTTCTAAATAAACTGGATTCACAAACTTCTGGAAATGTTTATTTGAATTGTTTTTGACCTCAGAGTGGAAACAGAAGACTCTGTAAGGTAATTACATTATTTTCTTTTTAAGGACTAAAAGTAATAGGAACTGAAAGTTTATATATTAAAGTGTAAGAGAAGGTTTCAGAACATAAAGTACCAATTATACATTTTAAGAAACTTTACGGAGGTCAGCATATATTTTGATTCATCAGCAAAACATGCTTCCTACACTATCTGGAAATTGATTCGGTTTCTTTTAGAGATCCGCAAAAAGAGGATGAACATTTATAACCATTCTTTGTTCCTGAAGCCATTCTCTAAAGCTGTTTGCAACAACAAAAGATGCGAAACAAGTTACCCAAGTTAGTCCAGATGCCAAAAAATAAACGTATAGAAAAAATATAGCCTATTACAACACAAACGAATTAGAATCCAACTTAAAACCCAGAGTTGTTTCACGACTATTAAGTTGTATAAACTGCAGGGAATCTAGAAATGTCGTAGGAAAAGATGGAACTTTTAAAATATGAATACCCGCTTTACACAAATTTATTTCAGCCAGCATGAGTGTTAGTCACACTACTAGATTTTCAAATATGGATCCTGCAAAAACCTGCAGAATGATAAAAGGACAGATGACTGACTAGAAGGACAGATGGATGACAGACAGGTGAAAAGACTGGATGTGAATAAAATGGACAGATGATGGTAGGACCAATAGCATGGACACAGTGATGGATGGATGTGGATTCAGTGATGGTTAGATGGACAAATGGATGAATAGATGCACTGGGGCATGATAGATTAAAAGATTGACAAAAGGATGATTAGTTGTATGGATGATGAATAGGTGGACCATTCTGTCTATTATGTCCAGAATAGACAGATTGGTGGACATGTGGATTGAGTGACAGAGAGATGAACAGATTAATGAATATATGGATGAATTTATAAACCGTTGGATGGAGGAACAAATGAAACTACAGAAGGACAAACAAAAGGATGACCAAGATGGGAAATGCAAACATTCTTCCATTTTTGTCCTTTTATCCATAACTTTTCCAAAAATGTCTGCAGCTTAATTTGTGGTCTTGGTAAAAAAAAAAAAAAAATCTTTGTCCAAGCAGTTTCAAAATACAAGTATGATGTCAGGATAAGCAGCCAACATTACCCCACTTTAAAACAGCAGCTGATCCTGATGTTCAAACCCCCCAGCCCCCCAAAAATCTGACCTGGAATTCAAAACCGACGGTCTTTACTCTCCGTCTTGCCGTCGAATATAAAAATGCTGAAACAATTTCAAGTCGGAGTTTGATTTGGCAGAAGATAAAAGGAATGCGGGGAAACTGGGAACAACCTGCTGAGGAAATGTAAATCTGGCAATTAAACATGCATAAACAGCTCCCACTGAAACCTTAATTATTTAACGCACGAGTTCAAAGTGCTCACTCAGGCTTTAAATAACTTTCTGGGGCATAAAACGAGGCACGGAAGAAGCCTGTTGGACACTTCGTTATCGTTTGTTTTTACCCTTCGACGTCCTCCACTGATCTTGTTGCCACCCAGCGGATCTTCCTGCCGCTGGGTGGCAACATCTTTTAAAAATACAGCCGGGCCGCTCTGATTGGCTGACCGAGGCCGTCAAGGTGGAAACCACGCAGAATGCAAGAGCTCAAGACAACCCGGCTATGACAGAAACAAATAATTTTTTATTTTAAAAATATTTCACTGCTGATACATACAACACACTCTTCATACTCATATATATTTGCATAAAGTATACTCTTAACATGATAATATTTAAAGATTTGATACATTATTGTCAGGTGGGGAGAATAATATAAACAAAGGGAAACACTTTCTTGTAGTGTGCAGAGTACAAACACTGAATCAGAAACCGACTGGGACAGAAACGGAGGCCGCCTCGCCAGCTGCTCTCTGATTGGAGGGAGGAAAAGGGCATTAAAAAAAAACAAAAAAAAAAAAAACTGCAAAGGTTTCAGAGTTGGGCATCAAAACGTTCCACCTGCATGGAAAAAAATAACACTTGCGATTCATCTGCATCAGATCTTAGAAGCCTGGACGCCATATTTGCTTTTAATCATAAAACAATGTTGGCAGGAGATGAAATCTGGATAATCTCGAGTTCAATAATTTAAAGGGTTGCTGCTGGTCTTAAAAGGTAAAAGCATTTAAAGAGGAATGTCTCAATTTGACCAGAAAAATAAGTGCCGTGCACTGCAAGAATCGTTCCAGAGAATGGCTCCCTGCTTCTGCTTTATGGTAAAACAAATATTTTTGAAGCTACAGGGTAACATGAACAAGTAGAAAAAGAAAAAGAAAAGAAAAAAAGCAGCAGTTTTAATTTCCTGTAATTACATTTCAATGTTCTGGAGAAATTTGTCCCTTCTCCAATTTGTGTATCTGTTATTTAACCATGTTCTTAAACCATCGGTATCCGTTGATTTTTATTTACAGTTAAGTGCTTTCGTGAATAATGTAGACAAATGAGCAAAAAAAACAAAAAAATAAATAAATAAAAAATAAAAGCTTGGAATTGTAAAATATTGTAAAAACGCTCAACTAAACCGCGGTTGCATTTATTTTACTTCCAAAAACCGTTTGGAAAAAAACTGCTGATCTAAGCAGGATAACCAAGCGTCTTTACACTGAGGGATATTGGAGCCATCATTTTATACCCTTTTTCTATTTCGTCACATTAAACCTGCTTTTATTGTTGAAGAAAGCCATATAAAAATAAATATTGAAACACTGAAGGAAAATCTTTAGGAGGATTGACGATGGAGCCAGAGCTACAACTGAATCCTTTCCATTAAGAATCTGCGGACAAAAAAAGTATTGATCCATCTGAGATCAACTTACCCCTCATCAACAGATTTTTATTTGAAAAAAAAAAAGTACTTGGAACCAGACAAAATGTGACTAAAGTCCAGGGGTTATGAATATGTCTGCAAGGCACAGTTTTCTGACAGCATAGTTTAACTTTCATATATATATATATATATATATATATATATATATATATATATATAAAAACAAAGTTGTCAGAAGTCAAAGCAACTATGTAATGTTTACTTTGACGTATAAACACGTCGCTCCTAAATTCCCAGCTAAAGACGGAACAAAATTGCCAAACGACGAGGCAAAAAAAAAAAAAAAAAAACTCCACTATTTAAAACTGAACAGTATTTACTGAGTTCAGTGCTGTGCATGTTTTAAAGTCCTCTTTTAAATTAAAAAGCAGGCTTCCTCCTTTAGTATTTAGCATTTCTTAGTTTAAATAATCCCATTAGAAATAAGGGGGAAAAAAATAAATCTAGCTGTAATAATACTAAAAACAAACAAACAAACAAAAATTAGCTTTTAATATTCTAAGTTCAACGTTTTTCAGAAATAAGCCACATTTAGTTGCAGAATCCACTTTTGTTTTTTTCCCCACACAGGCAGGCGTCAAGATGCTCGAACCTCTTCTGAGTAAAACAAACCCGTCTCGGTGGCTGGGTGTGATCTGGCGAGGCGATGAGGTCATGTCGAAGACAGCCGTCATGACGGAGCAGAGAAACGGACCCTAGAGCGAAACTTTACTCGGAGGCTTTAGCCTCTTAACGAAGGTGGTTTATCCATCCGCGATCGGATCCGTCTCATTCAGCAGGTAGTTCGGTTGACAGCAGAGTGCAGCCGACGCGACATCTGCTCACTTTTAAGGAGTCAAGTTGATCGAATTTAAGACACTGAAACTGCTTTTTTTTCTTTTAAGTTCACAAACTAAAGTTGTTTCATCAGGAAGGTTATGAATGAAATTTGAGCCAAAATCCGTCAAACAGAACTGAATTTCCTCACATACAGCCTGAAGTGCTTCTTTAGAGCAGATGGAGGATGTGTGAGTGCAAACCCTGTGACCCATAGTCTATTACTCTTAAAAAGAGTTGAAATATAAATATAGATATAAAAAAAAAAAAAACCCTGACTCTATATTGGATTAAGGTCTGTTTCTTTGCTGCAGCAGTTGAGAAAGCAGCGCTGTGGCATTCTGATGGCTAAAACAGTAGCAGTAGGTCTTCACAAGTCCCCTTCAGGTTTATAAAGGAGGATGTCATTCCTCCGCGTCACACCGACAAAAATGAGTCCAAATCAACACACAATGGCTTCACCTGGAATGAAACTATTGCAGCTGAGCTACAGTAAAAATCTTTTGAGGCCGGCAGAGGGAGAAATGACAACCTTGTGATTTTAGCAGAGCTTTTTAAAACGTTGAAAAAGCATCAAAGGACTGTCTTCCATAGTGTTTCGGGGACCTGTTAAGACATTCCAGGATATACATTTATGTTTTTTTTTAAATCACCGTTTCATTACGTTCCACGTGAAGCACTGCAGGCTGTGTTGGGTTAAATGTTCTGTTTTTCATCCGTTTGTCAAATGGAACGCAGAATAGTTGGGAAGCAACCCTTTTTCACGTAAAGATTAGATCAGGAAACATCAGCAAAGAGGCTGTTTTAAAAAAAAAAAAAAAACGATGCCCGAAACTAGAATGCACCTTGCTTATTCCAAGTAAACTTTCAAACCGATTTAAGTTTGCTTCCAGCTGGCTGGAACAGCCATCTTTAGAGGGGGGGGTTGGTGGGGGTGGCGCTTCACTTGTGCACAGTTACGGGGGAAACCTGGACATAAACGACCGCAGCGTGGAGCAGAAATCAAGCGCTCCCCACTGAACGACACGTGATCCCACAACAAACTGCAGTCTTTGGAGTCCTGGGTGGGTTATTTGTTGACCTGTGTTTGTTGGCGGCGGTGGGAGTCCCAGAGCCACTGTTGGACAGGGGTCAGTCGGAGAAGGAGCATCCACATGTTAGCACCACAGTTCTGTAACGTATGCTTCCATGATCTGGACGACTTCCGCCTCTCGCCGCGCCCGCTCTGCAGGCAACCAACACCGGAAAAACGATGAGTCATTTTGGTGCGGGAGCTTTGAAAACCCTACCCACCCCCAACGGTTTGTCAGGCCCACCTACGAGGAATGATGAATCAAAAGAGCAGGAGTGAAAGTCTAAACGAGCGTCCAGCCTGAACTGGACACAACATCTCCTCTGGGAATAAAAATCTTCAGTATTTACAGACTCAAAATACTCTTTTTAAGACGCCACTCTTCTTTTTCTTTTTTTTTTCCTTTTCGGTGTAGTTGTGTACAGGCGGCAGAAAACTGGAGATCCAGTAGAGGATGGGGGGGGACAAAAATAAAGAAAAAAATAAAATAAAATTTGAATGACCGAACTCTCTCCATCAGTGGCTCCAGATCTTCCCTTCCAGATTCCTCACAAAGGCCAAGGTAGGTCGCTGAAGTCGACGGGGCCGCCGAGGCCGGCGTCCGCCTCCAGCAGGGACATGATGACCGCCATGGCCGCCTCGTCGTTGCTGGGGCTGCTGGAGCCGGGCTCGTCCATAATGTCTATGCTCAGGTGGGAATTATCACCTAAACAGACGAGCGGGTTAATGAGAAAAATTACGTTCAGGCACAAAAAAAAAAACACAGCAGCCGCCTAAAGTGTAAGTATTAGTGTCGCGACTCACTCATGATGGACTGGTTGGAGTAAGGGTAGCCCACAGAATCAGGTCCAGGGATTATCCCTGTGCTCGGCAGGTCAGGGGTCCCACCGTTCTGAATCTAGAGAGACCAAAACCCACAGGTTTAATGTGAAAGTAAGACAAGACGCTTTTCAGAAAGGTTCCTAAACGCGAATGCGGATTACAACATCACAAGATTAAAAAAAAAAAAAAAAAAAAAAAAAAAAAATGTTGCCTTTTTAAATTTTTATTTTTTTACTCAACTTTAGGCATGGTGCCCTGTTGTGTAGACTTGGAATGCTATTGGAAAGGAAACGTGCGTATAAACTCCCCCCACACGGTGACGAGCATTCAGAACCTAAAAAACTGACTGAGTCGAGATCACTGTGAATCACTACACCCGATTATCCTAAAAGCAGTAAACAGTCTTCAAATTTTGGGGGCGTGATCTGTACAGGACTGAAAATGTGCTATGCAAACACAATTACATTTGCAGAAAACATTATAAAAAAAAATCCTGCCTTGCTATACGCCGTGTGATTACATATATAGAAAATCTGGGATTCTCTGTATGAATAATGATGTGAAACCAAAGACTCAGGATTAAAATGTTTGGATATAAATTGCCTGTTTTTTGTTGGCAATAAAGTAAAAAAAAAAAAAAATAACTGAAAACATACCTATATTAAGTAACCCTATAAAATAATCAACAAGGTTGAGCTTTTTTTTTTTTTTCATGTTTTTCATTGTCCGGCTCTTGAAGGGTTAAATTAAATCTCTGCCGTAACATGTGTCATTTTCTGTTACCTTCTTGCCCCCTGGTGAGCAGGTGTCGGGCGGAGGGGTGCTGGTTATATTCAGAGGGCTGGAACCACAGCTGGAAGGAGATGAACCTCGAATCCTGAGAGAGAAACAGACACTTTCAGTACTCCTGAAATAAAGTACACCCCCAGGGCTCAAAAGAACAAAAAGAATCCCAGCTTTGTTCATTTTAATTTTGTAAAAACAGACAAAAAGATTCAACAATACAGACGACCTGAGATCAAAACGGCTCCTCATTGTATTAGACGCACATTGCAGAGGGAAAACCAATAAAAAAAAAAAAATAAAAATCACATTTTATTTGTGTCTGCACAGCTTGTAAAGCTGAGTTTTGCAAGCTGAATATACCCAGAAAAACTTGTAAGAGTGTATGCGATTACATTTTTCATGTAATGGGGAAAACAGCATCTGGTGGCAAAAGCCATTTCTATTTAATAATTCAGCAGGAAGGGAAGATGTACACCGTTTGTCAGGGTCACGCTGACTGGTCAGTACGAGGAAGTCCCATCACTGACCTGTCGAGATGCTTTGACTGCTTTCATTTACATCCCAGCAACGGAGTCAGACTGACTGACTAGATGGAAGATGAGTTTTAGATATCCTGCCAAAACTGCACTTTGCCAATTGGCCCAGCAAGCTAGCGACGTGTTAAAAAAACAAAATGCAGTTCAGATAGTTAAAGAGTCTTAAAGGGATTAAAAAAAAGAAATCGGCCGTCACAGCCAGCAAACTTTCCGTAGTAGCCTTTAGAAGAAAACCGTCTTTGTTCAGTTAGATTAATCAGATTTCCAGCTCAGTGTGAGTCAGACGCTAATGCAAACATCTGCCTTAGAAAAATATCCCCACAGTTCTTCCAAGTTTTTAAACTGTCATACAGTTTGCATTAGGCACCGATTGTAATAAAGGCTAATTACAGAGAAGACCTTTCCCATTTGAAAGACCTACGGCAAACGGAAACGTTTAATGTGCACCCAGCCCAAGGAATGCGTCGTAAAAACTTGGTTTAATTGAATTTCACAATCCCACACCGTCTCTTCCATCAGATACTCATGGAAAAAAATCAACAGTCTCCATCTGACCGTACGTATTTTAATTACAACTCGGACGTCAATTCAGTTATTAACCACTCATGGAAATCAGATGTTTAGTAACTTTCCTTTTCTACATTTCTTCAAAGAGCCATCGAGATGACCTCACGTGCGGTTTTATGAGTCTTTTTGTGTGTCGTTTCAGGAACTGACGGTCTGACGGGACAACGTCCCTCCACACTTTCCTGCTGTCCGACCGTCATTTGCAGCACAGGAGGGTTAAAGTTAGTTATAGCTGATCTGCAACATTTTACAGCAAAAAAACAGAAGGACTTAACACCCAACAATGGACGAATAGTCAATTTATGATGCAGTCAAGTTCCACAGAGTCCTATTAACGACTGAATTATTGGCTTCAGGTGTGTTGAAGCAGACAACAGTAGCAGGACGTCATCCGCTGAAGACAGGAGTTCAACACCCCTGACCTGAAGCATTCTCACTCACTCTATTTTGTCTCTTTTTGTGGACACCATGAGTGTTATCCAATTTGTTGTCTAGGCAACCACAGAGGCATTTTTCATATGATGAATAATGATTCAGTACAAACCGTGTGAAATTACATACCAAAGGTCAAATTCTGTTCACAATTTCCCCACAGATGCTCCTGTACCGCCATCTCGAACAGAAGGCTTTTAATAGCAATTCAATCACGCCTTGGCTTCACGTAACCGTCTGCCTTACGAACCAGGCCCGCATTGATTTTCCATTACAGGAATATATCTGCGTTTTCCTGCTTGATGGGTTTTGAAAAATGGCACGGGCTCGATCTGCTCCCTCTCACCTCTGAATCTCCATCACTTCCTCCGCTATCATGCGTCCGATCTTCCCGGCTCCCGCTCTCGTGCCGCCTGGGATGCCGGGAACGGTCTGCAAAGCCCGTCTCCCCCCACCTGAAAAAAAAAATAAAAAAAAATCGTCAGGAAAACAGGAAATATGTCATCTATACAGCGCAAAGACATATAGGCTCATGCCACAGGGGATGCTTCAGCGTTAGCATGCATCTCTTTTTAGCTATTTTACCCTCTGAGGTCAGAACGCTGTCCATGCTCTGCGGAGACGCAGCCGACTGAGGGTAATCTGATCCTTCCATTATCGGACACCTGCAGGGGGGGAAAAGCACAGATGGAAAGATGATCCACCTTCCAGTGTGAGGTCTGCAGGGATGGAGCTAAAGCTTTCAGGTGTGCAGATACTCACGATACGACCGTGTTGGTAGAGACGATGTACTCCACCTCCTTGGTCCAGGGGTTCATGAAGCTGAACCATCTGCTCCTCAACGTGATGAAGGAGCCATCTTTGATTTTGAATTTGTAACAGTTGGTGTTGATTTTTTCTCTCATCTGCAGCACTGAGGACACAAGAAACCACAATTTATGCTTTACTCCCCCCTTCTCCTCTGCTGGGATTATTTGCATTATTACTGTGCTTCACTTTCAGACGATACCTTGTCTGTGACACTCGGCCAGGTGGCTGATGTCATCCTGGTGAAAATATTCGTAGAAGGAGGTTCCGAGCAGCTCTTGGGGCAGGTAGGCGAGGATAGCTGTTGCTCTGGAGACATGGAAATCGTTGACTGTTGATGGTGTTTGACTTTTGACAAGTTTAATACAGGCTGCACAGTGGCGCAGTTGGTAGAGCTGTTGCTTCTGGGGTTCTGGGTTCGATTCCCGGCCCCGGTCTTTCTGCATGGAGTTTGCATGTTCTCTGACTCTGTTTTCTCCGGGTACTCCGGTTTCCTCCCATAGTCCAAAAACATGACTGTCAGGTTAATTGGCCTCTCCAAATTGCCCCTAGGTGTGAGTGTGAGTGTATGTTTGTGCATGGTTGTTTGTCTCTGTGTGTCTCTGTGTTGCCCTGCGACAGACTGGCGACCTGTCCAGGGTGACCCCGCCTCTCGCCCGGAACGTTAGCTGGAGATAGGCACCAGCAACCCTCCTGACCCCACTAAGGGACAAGGGTGTAAAGAAAATGGATGGATGGAAGTTTAATACAGAGAATGTAGAATATTTTTACCCCCCCCTCCACCCCAGTAGAAGTTTCTGTCACTACTTCTACTGGCATAAGCCACAAATTTCGGCCAACAACTAAACTAAATACACCAACCAAAATATCTGCTTTAGAAAGCAGTTTGTTTCAAAGTTAAAAATTAATGTTTGTGAACTGTTCAGGAGACGTGGAGTAACTAAGCTTTAAGTGATTAATGTTTCTTTTCTGGTTAGTTTTTCGTTTGGTAATTTCCTGCTGAAAATCCCCTTCAGTAAAACACTGATTGGTAATTATTTTCCCTTGACCTGACTGGTGAACAGCAGCTCAGTTACTGGAAATTACCAAATTTCTCTCTAAACGCATCAGAAAGAAACGAAGTACATCAAAGAAATCAAGTGTGAGTCAATGCTCTTGATTTTGGATTTAGTAGAAATCTGATAAAGGTTGAGCACAATAAAGATTTATTTACGAATAGTTCGAGGCACAACAAAGTGCCATCATGAAAGGTTTCCTGCCCTTAGAAACAACGCTCATTGCCATTAACAATATTGTTAACAAGCCTTTAAGGCAGCCACAGTTAAAGATTTCCTGCTGTCAAAATCCATCAACAATCACACAGATTTTGTTTAAATGATCATTATTAGTCCTAATTTTTTACTTAATAGCTACATATTAACCTGCATCGTCACCATATCTGTAATAGTCCTTATAAAACCTGGTCATATCAAATTATATAAAAAAAAGAAAATGTTGTAATAAGACTTTCATCTTTAAAAATATATGGAAAACATTTCAGCATAGAAGCCAAGCAACAGAACTATAAAGTAAAAAAGAAATTCCCCCGTTCTCACCTCTGGTCGACAAAGACAAACTTGCCGTCGATGGCGTGCCTGGAGACGTATTCTGTGGGCTTCACCCTGATGTCGGCTGGGCTGGGCTGGGGGACGATGTGGGGGTGTAGGCGGCCGATGGCCACCAGGCAGCTCAGGTTGCAGCCCTCGTTGTCGGGCTCGTTGTCTTCGTCCAGCCCCATCTTTGTGGGCGGCCAGCTCTTTAGGTACCCTGTGCTGTGGATGGTGCAGAAGCTCTTCCGGTCAGCTGAAATGAGACGGGAGTAAAAAAGAGAGAGAGAGAGAAATAAACGCAAAAAAAATTAATTCCTTTGCTAAAAAGTTGAAATTACATATTTCAATTCAATGAAGTTGAAATCAAAAGGCTTGAATTATGATAATACATTCAGATATGTCTATGTGTTTATGTTCTTATTAATGTAAATAAAATATTTAGAGAGCAATTGTTTGCTTATTTGTCATGTCTTGAGAACGAAATAACGAAACTAGTTTATTTACTTGTGTTCTTAGCATGATACACATTTGGGTCTCATGTTAAAATTGTATAACAAGAATGTTATTGTTGTGGTCTTATAAGAATAAGCAGGGATGCCAATGGCATAATTTGCTGGAAAAAAATATTCTATCAACAAAACCATAAAAAATACTTTTACATTAGAAAATACTGACCTAAATAAATAAGCTAACTGTATATACACTATTTACCTTACTTGAGTCATTAATGTTTAAAAACTTAATTTCTGTGGACTTCCTTATTGTAACAGGAAGTGAATTTAAAAAAATAAAAATCCAACTTGGCAAACAAATGTAGCTATCATCCTGTAGTTCTTTCCATGAATGGCAACAGTAAAATATTGTTAATCATCTTTGTTTCTAAACATTTATGCACACAAAAACATTGTTTCTTAGCAACAGCATTGAGACTCATTCTTAACTAAATCTATCAAGCTTAAATTAGTGTATTTTATTTGTTTATCTCAAGCTGCAAAAAAAACAACAAACAAGAAAAACACAGAGACCGAGGAAGCAGTGGAGATTATTTAGTCTTGCGTAAGAACTGGACTTTCTTACTTTGCTTATTTGAGTTGTAAACTTGCATTAGTTCGCTCAACCTCTATTCAAAGCAACAACCACTGAAACACGTTTCCTTTAAATAGGTAACTTAGTGCATGACAGAAGCTTTGTGGTACCAACACTGAACATCAGGAGGACGGCAAAGTGCATCACAATAAACTATTAAGTGGAATGCTAAAATGAAAAATAAATTTACAGTGGCTTTATCCATTGTGCTGCATGACTTTACTCTGCAAATGCCTTCAGAAATCAATGATGCTTCAGCAAATCCCACCAATGACTAAGCCGGGTCACACACACACACACAACCATCTGTGTGACTCATTTGTCCTCAGGCCTCCGCAGCACAGAGACCTTGTTCCAGGAAAACCCTCCGATGATGTAAGGAAGATTTTGTATTAAAAGCCAATGTAAAAAAAATAAAAAATAAAAATTATGCCAACTAGATTAAACACACATAATGGTGAATGGAATACACTTAAAAGTGGAGAATTTAAGTAATTGCAGTTTTACTGAGACAAGATTCCTGCAGGTTGATCAGCAGTGGAAATGCAGGATATTGACTATAAAAACGCCTCATTCAGCTTTAGTGGCAGGACTTCCAATGCACTGGGTGCTGCAAAGTAACACTGCAAGAGTGATTTCACTGTCAAATATCAAGCTTCACACATGACTCACAGCTAGGAGGTCACAAGTTCAATTCCAGGACAGAACCTTTTAATGTGGAGTTTCTATGTTCTCTGTGTACGTGCAAGGGTTTCTCTGGGTGTCCCACAATCCTGATTTAACCTGTACGTTAAATCGGGTGTTGTGGACAAACGCATCCATGAGCTGAACTCACATTTTTGGGAAATTTGAACAGAACAAAACGGCTTAAGTGTGAAACGTTAAGTTAATAAAACAGTGTTCTCTTTTGGGGGCAAACTAAACAATGACACTTTGGTTCAATGGCAAATGTTGCATGCACCACAAAGAAAGAGCGTCAGCCGGATAGAAATGCACACCGCACTGTTCAGATTTTAAACATATAAATCTGAAAACCATGCAGCAATTCTCTTTCATTGCGTTATTTTGTGTTAAGAGTATCATAGGAAACAACTCCAGTTAGTGCTGCTGTCTGGAAGTGAACTTTCTATAAAACCATAGGTGAACAAGTTCAAGCAGGCGAACTTCCTCTGTTTTCTAATGGAAAAACTGATCTGCCAACCGAAGTGTGATTCCTTTTTATAGCTAAAGAGGGAATAAACATAAAAAAGACTTTTAGTTTTGTAGCAAAACTACATCTTATGAATGTGAGGGAAAGTGAAGAGAGAACTATTGGCAATATAAAATGATATAAACCAAAAAGTAAGGTATTAAGGCAGCACAGGAAGGCTGCAGGTGTTGCTGTGAGAAACCCAAATTCATTTTGGTTGACAGTTGCAGACGTATGTTTTTCCATTTCTCGTTGCTACCTTTCTTCTTGGAGCAAGTGGAGGGGAAGTCTTTATCTTCTACTTTGACAGAAGGCCTGTTGCACTTCATCCTGCAGAAGAACGACCGTCTGGCTCCAGAACAGAGTCGAGATGGACCGGGAGTGATATCCGTCTTCACAGGAAGACCGGCTGAAATGACAAACAACTCAAGTTAGGACAAAAGCTTTGAAAAATGCTATTTTTCCCCCCCCACACACTTTAAAAAAAAAAGATATACGAATTAATTGTAAAGCAATCATCCTTCTGCTATTGTTGAGACAAAATTCAGTCGCTAGTTTTAGCTGTTGACTATTTTCCGTCACTTCTTACTCATCCAAATAGGCTTTGCAAAATTTCAGATCTCCTCTCTCCCCCAGAAAGTAATGAAGTTGAACAGTTTGTTTCTTATGTCTGAATATTGCTGACTGTGGCAGGGTTTGTCCCCCCCACCCCTTCATTGGGATCACAAAGCAGATTAAGACATAAATTCAGAGGGAGGATCTCAAGCTCTGCAAAACAGATATGTGCTCGTCCTTGCTTACTTTTAGCGTCAATAAGTCTCTCTCGTGGCGCTGTATCTGAGGACGACAGCTGTTCTTTGACTTTAGCGATGTCCTTGGGGTGAAGGTAGTCAAACAGACTCTGACCTATCAGGTCATTCTGGAGACGACAGCAGAACCAGATGATATATGAAAACAAAAACAAAGAACATTTGCATGGATCGCCAAAACTGATAAATTTGTAGGCTCTGTGTAATTCGGTTGTTTCACTGTGACGACTGCATGCAGCGAGTTGTAAACATCGTATCTTCCTTTTGGAAAGCAAAGTGGGAGTTGTGCTACTCTATCAACATTTAAAGAAGAAAATGAAGATGTTTTCTTGAGGACATCAAATAGGTCTTACAATTTACCTACTTCTAGCATATTATTGCTTTGATTGATGATGCATACCGTTTGCTACTGTTAGAAATACTCTGGAGGGAGGCTAGCGGTTATGATTAGCTTCATCATCTCAGATGAACATGGCTCAGATCTTGAAAGTTGTTTCATCTCTAACATTTTCAATATTATTTCTACGTTTGCTCTATAACTCTGTGTATAATCACTTGGAATGGTCTGCATATTTCTGAGCTTTTAACACATTATTTATGTTTTTTAAAAATTTTATGTGTAGAAAGGTGAGGAAACAAATGTTTTTCAATACTTGATTTACCTTTTTTTTTTTTTTTTGCCATAATTTAGGTCTTAGAAAATATCAAAGGTAATTCATTTTCCCTCACTCTAAGAACTGTAATATAATATTTCCCTCTTGTTAAAAGTATACATTTCCAATAAATTATCCATTTTGTTGTATGGTGACTTAGTTTATGACGCTACTTGTATTCCAGCTGTGGCATCTTATGAAAAGGTTTCTGAAAATGAACAGCTTCAGCAAAAAATCTGCATCACACGGTGTATTAAAAACTCAAAATTGATCATACACGCATGACATTTCATCCTCACGTCTCTCCGTGTTGCATGTCGGCATACCTGGCTGTAGTTCAGAATCTTGTACACAGATTCGGAAACAAAAAGGATTTTGCCACGATCGCAGCCGACCACAAACAGGAAACCATCAGCAGCCTGCATTATAAATGCAAAACAACACTATTATAGAGACAGCTGCTTAATGCTTTGACTAATAACACTGGCAACTAAACTCAAACTGTAAAAAGTACTGCAGGAGCATTACTCACTCACCCTTAGTATCAAATGCTTCAGTTCATCATCTGACAGAAAGGAAGGTTTGTAGTTTGCCTCTGTGTATGGGTTTGCCGCACCTGAAATCAGGGCATCAGTGGATATCCATGTAATCATTTTTCATGTAAAAGATAAAACCACTTCTTTTTAATCAACAGCAACTCAATTACCTTTTTTTTTTTTTTTTTACAACCAATACAGTTCCATATTTGTAGTAAGTCTAATAAAAACTCGGCCAAACATAAGTGAACTAAATGTTTGCGCAGCTGCTGAAATTTCTGGCTTTCATCACCAATTTTCCGTCCGCTGATCAGTTTTGGAACACACTTTGATGATCTTTGGAAATGGGAGATTACAAATGACCAAATGTTCTGTCCTCATCAACAAGAGCAAACGTCCAGGAACTGTGTTATAAAATGACATTCCAGCCAAGTTTCCTGAAACTGATTTTATCATATTAAAAAAATAAAACTGGTAAGAAATGATTGATTAAAAATGATTTTTTCCCCCTTCCTTAAGACCAAATAAAGGGTGAAATCGTATAAAATTCTTACTCTGAGTAGCAACTAGAGATGAGATGACTAGACATATTCCACTGTATCAAAACAAACTAGAACATTTGAATCTACTATAAAGAAGTAGTTTCATGGTTGTAATAGAAATGAAAATAATGATATTCTGCAGTTAAAAGAAACTACTTCTGTATTTCCATTACACAAAATATTTTGGTTCATTTCAAGCTCAGGCTTAAAAGAAGCCCAGTTAACTTTTCTAGATGCACCTTTGAAAATCAACTGTACACTTCCAGATATCTAGTTTATTTATTTATTTTTTTTAACTTCTCCTGTATTTATAATAGACTTTACTCTCTCAGCGAATGTTCATATACCACTAAAATACATTTTGCCACTTATTCTAACCTCTGAGTGTCTTCATGTGCTGCACCGCCATGCGCAGGACCGTCAGCTTATCCAGTTTGCGGGACATTGCGTTACAGGTGGGTACGAGAGAGGCCAGCTCGTCGATGAAGCTGTTCATCTTGTCTCTCCGACGTTTCTCAATCTGACTGTGAGCCTCTCTGTGAGGGAGGAATACAGAAAACCACAGTTACTCTTTCTTGTCAAAACAACTAAATCCAGAATCCATCACCGATGTCAACAAAGTGAACTAATTATCCACAGAGCCAAGCTGCTTTCTTGTACTGTGAGTTAGCAAGCAGTCAAAATAAAAATCGTTCGGTGTGCAATTCATCCTTGATTGTAAGAAAGACGAAAGTTGAGAGAAACCAGCCAACGTGCCTGCTCTGCCTTCACATTATCGACATGCTGTATCAGAGTCTAATTAACCATTAGATGTGCCCTTACAGGGCTTTCCTTCCTAATAACTACGTCTTATGAAGCTCTGTTTTCAATCAGGCCAGTGGCACTGAGTCAGTGAAGGAGAGATTAGATGGTAATGAGAGAGAGAGGAAAGAAGAGGAGCAGCGTTTGTACCTGGCATTCTTAATCCTGCCCTGGTGGTCACTGCAAGGACAAGAAGAAGCATTAAAAAGGAAAAAAAAAAAAAAAGTGATCCTGCCAAAATTACATTATGGTTTCTGCAGGTGCAGAGACAAAATTGTGAGAATTGAAGAATTTGGCCCAGAGCAAACCTAACAGGTTCTGTAACCTCATTTTATGATTACGCAACAAGGTCAATGGAAGATTTTATTCAAATGTACAGTCTGTCGAGCCCCACTTCAATTTTTCTCTTTAAAGAAGGTGCAGCAATGGGGACAGTTTCCACTCCACCCAATTCTTCCTGCTTAGAAAGAGGTCTTGATTTTTTTTTTTTTTATATAATCATCCTAAAGGGCTGAAGTGTATTTTCCAACAGTACATGACAATTACTGACACTTACGGAGTAAAATAAACCAAATGTCATTGTCATTTGTGGGCCCCACAATACTGTATTTAACAACCAGTATTGTTGGAAAAAACATCTAAAATCCAAAACAAAGCTTTGTTTACTACAGACTTCATAGTTGACAGAAGAAATCTGAGTATCCTGTGAAAGGATTTGGATTCATTGGCAGCTTGTAAAACATTAAAGGAAAGTTCTGTGTGCTCCGGGGTAGAGGTGTCAAGCTTTAATCCTTGATGTATGGCGTCTAAAAATGTTTAGATGTCTACGATAAGAAAAATGGATAAGAAAATGGCTTAATATATATATTTAAAAAATAAGATCCAACATAATAAACAAATTTAAAAAAAAATTAATTTAAAATATCAATGGTGACTAATTAAAAAGCCAGAACTTTACATGGAAAAAAAAAAAAGAGTCTTACCTCCCCAGTTTATCCTTATCTGGATCCATGTCACTAAAATGGAGGGGGAAAAAAATATTTCACTGAAAAATATTAAAACAGCAACAGAATTTCAGTCTAATTAAATACCATCATGGAATAGAACATTTGGTTTATTGATATTTTCAGACTTGTTATAAATAAATTAACAGAATATTTTTTGAACTTACTCAAATGAGAAGCCATCAATTCTGAAAAAAAAAAAGGAAACAAACATTTATTAATATCATTGAAACGATGAAAATGTTTACAATCTCTAAGATGAGAAGAAATACAAGATGTGAGTGTTTTGTTTCCTGTGTTAAATAAGATCCAACAGAAACAGAAGAGACGGAAACATGCTTCAGTTCATTGCTGCGGTCTGACTATCTGCTGCTCTTTGAACATGAACAAATGAGAAAACTTTGTGGTCTATTGTGTCCTTACTGGTAGTCCGTGCTGCTGCCTTTCCTCTTGCGGTTGTAGTCCATGCCAGGCGTGCTGATGGAGCTGGAGATGAGGTCAGTGGAGCTGGGGGACATGAAGTCAGTCATTGTAGACGAGATGTCCATCCGCTGGTCTGCCATCAGGTCATCTGCACGGCAAAGACCGAATGAGTTAGAGAGAAGAGAGGGCCTTTGCATCCACGTGAAATTATTCAGCAGCAGGAGTTGAGAGTTACCAAAAACTTTGGAATACTCAAAAAATGATTTGGGATAATATGTTGTGGTAGAACTACAGCTGCTGTTAGCAACAAATAGTAGATGGCTTCTTGCTCAGCTTCTGACTCCCTTGCATGTAAATCGCCATCTGTTCTGAAATCATAATGTGCTGTGAGGTTTGCACAGGCAACCTGGAGCAATGTAATCAGACGACAAATGCCGAATTACTGCTGCAGCCCAAATTAGAATGTGATTAAAAATTATTCATTTCACCAATCCAATTCTAAATGTGGACAATAAGTGGATTCAGCACACACAGAGAGTAATGTTTTAAGTGTTTATTTCTATTAACATGGTCAAAAAATGGTTTAAAGCTGATGGAAATCAGTCCTTTTATCAGAAACTGACTCTGAATATTACAGCGTTAGAAAAATAGATTAAGGACAAAAAATATATATATTTTGGCCACTTTATGGCCAACACAATTCTGAGCGCTGACTTGTCAGATGTTGAACTGAATGTTACCAACACTATCCATAGCAAGGCTCAGCCATAAGTGGTCCATGCTGAGAAAGATGGTTGTTAGTGCTGCATTTAAAAATATTAAAGTTTGGTGAAAGGAAAAAATACAATTTTGTAGAAAGAAGGTTCATATGTAGCAGGAATGGAGAGCTTTGAGAGGATTGTGAAACCACAATTAACATGTCAGCAAGCCGCAGGCTGATTGCCTCTGTATGGATGACATTTATGCAAAAAGAAGGCCAGCAAAGTACTGAGTGCATAAACTGTATGTGTACATGGCTATTAGCAGGCCAAGAAGTTATTTTAATTTTCTGAGAAACTGAATTCTGGGTTTTAATTACTTTTACACCATAAACGAAGGATATACAAAATACAAAATCATGGCCACTGTTCACATTAATTACAGAAATAAGTCTAATTTATTAAGTTCCGCCTTTCTAGATGTGAGTACTCTATTATCAGAACTCAAACTCTGCAGATTTGCTCAGAGCCTCTGACAAACGGCACTGATAATTGAGGTCTAGGTACTTTTTGCAACGGCGGTAATTTACATAAATATCAGCAGTTTCTTGTCTACATCTGTGCATGAAACCTCAGTTATATGTGAGCGCAGTGTGCAAGAGCAAAGAGACGGTAATTGGTTGCCAAAGCAAATTTGAATTAGGCAAATGTGCAATCTCTAAATTGCTGCGATTTACAGAGTGCAAACATCCTGTGGCGTCTCAGTGAATCGAGCTCTGACGATTTGGTCCTCATCACATGCACTCCAAAAAGGAATAAGTAAATTGTGCACAGGTGAGTCAGACCAACGGCAAAGGTTTCACAGGAGCGATGGTTGTTATGAGCGAGCGTTCACATCTGTAGGCACGACGCTGACTAACAAACCACAGCGTGTGCAGGACTAGTCATGTTTGTTCTGACTGCAGAACTCTCAAAATAATGATGTTGAAATCATGTCAACTCTGGAAATATCTGAAAAATCTTCTAGAGTTGAATAAAACACCGCGTGTAAAGAAAAGTTAAGAGTTTCACTGCTAAAAGGCCGCAGCGCGTAAAGAGGTCACACTCACCACAGATGTTCATCACAGCATCTGTATTAAAATCATCTCCTTCCATCCAATCTTGAGCCCTCAACTGCAGACACACAAAAGGATCCGTTTTAAGACCTTCAGACGAGAGATGTGGAGCTTTTACAGTCAAAGTACAAAGACTTTTACCCGTTTAGACAGTCAGACATTCCAGTAATCATAAAATAACCAGAAGCAGCAGGGCTCTTCAATTACCAATACAGTAATTAGTAAAGGAGGTAATCTGCCAGATACAACCAAACAAGCGAGTTATCTGTCAAATTAGCTCATTATTAATTGCGGACTCAGATTTTAAGAAATTGAGGTAGGTCTGGCTGCAAACTGAGCCCAGATCATCACCATTCCACCACCGTGCTTTGATGTCAGTAAGACCTTTTATGCTAACTTGCTGTTTTCACTTCTCTTTAAACCTGCAGATTAGCAATATAAACAAATGTCTGCGTTTTGATCCGGTTTTTACACAGAACATTGTTCCAAATAATAATAATAATAATAATAAGAGGTTTGTTCATATGAAGCTTTGAAAATTGGTAGCTGTAACAGACTCTAAATTGTTGAGGAAATGACTCAACTCTTAAAATTTTTTTTTTTATTATTATTATTATTCTTCCTCTGCATCACTGAATTAAAATGCTGGCAAATGGTCAGCATACCTAAACAGATGTATATTTGAACTGAAAATACTTTGCTAATCTTCAAAACTCAAAGTTGTATACAATCAGTTCATGATTGTGTATGAACTGATTGGCATTAAAGGATGATGCTGTAATGTATCATCACAAATCTGTATGATTTGTGATCCATCTGAGGAGGAACGTTTCAGGCAGAATCACCATGTTTCCTTCCTCTACCCTTCAGAAAACACCTAGTCCACATCGGTTATATTTTTGGAGGGAACCTGTGTGACAAGTGGAAAACAGAGCTGCTTCAGATACCTGGAAAGGAAACTTGAACAGGCTTCCTGGACGCGCCCCGGTGTCGTCTGGATCAGTTTGGTCCACTCCGTTCTGATCTGCTCCGAGTCTGGTTTGATTCAGTCTGACCTAGTTTCATCCGCTTTGATGTGGTTTGCCTTAATATGATCTGATCCTTATACAGCTGGTCTGGCCTGTCTGCCTCTTAAAAGAGAGGGGGGGGGAAAAAGACCGAGTCAAAAAGTAATCTCTTGTAAGAATACATAATAAAAACACATTAAAAATATGTCATCTGTGCAGTTACAGTGGTTTTGTGCAATTATTTGAGAATCCTGCTAAAACGTCCGTGACGACAAAACCAGATGCTCTTGGAAACTTGTCTGTAAGGCGTAAACACTCATTCAAAAAGAAAGGTGGCTCACGCTAAAGAGACATCCAAGTTAATATTTGTAGTTCGCATTCAGTCATTGTGTTTTGGAGAACACCATCTGATAAAGCCTGCACTTTTTTTTTATTTTTATTTTTTTATCTTAAAGCAAAAGCAAGCATGCCAGTGCTTTTACTAATTTCAAGTCCAGGACAGTGGTGCCATTTCTGCTAACTGGTTTCTAGGCAGTTACATACGGAATGCCAGTGAGGGCAAAAATTTGTTAGGTTTTAGGGGAGTGCAGATATAAAACATAACCCATTTCCTTAATTCATATAATTATTTGCCCTTTATTTATCAAATAAGTATATACAAACATATTTTATTAATAATAAAAACATCTGAACCATCTCCATCATGTCAAGCAGATGGGGCTCAAAGAGAAAGTTTTTTTTTTTTTTTAATTGTTCTTATTGTTTCATCATCTCACCCTACAATGCCACAAGCAATATTATAAGCAATACAGGATCAATTACTCCTTTTTATGCTAAAAATGACTGATCTGAGTGCTGTGTATGTATTGGCAGGGGTGTGGGTGGTGAGCTGGAACAAATTAGTTTCATGTCTTTTATATTCAAGATGTAAACTGCCTGTTTGGACAATTCAGCAAACATGCTGAGGGGAGAGAGAGAGAAGGGTTTTCATGGGTTGAAGTAAAGGAATGGAAAGAAATTGTTTTTACGGGAAGCTACAAATGTTTCAGATTTTTTGCTCAACTGTGTTGCATAGGTGATTAGATTTCCAAGTTGTAAATAAATAAATAAATAAATAAAATCTAATGGAACAACCCCTAAAAGGAATCTCAACTTGGAAAGTTGAATGTCTCCATTCCACCATGAGTTTGAATTCATTATGACTGCTGCAAATATATGATGCTGTAAAAATTGCATGAGTAAGAAAAAACAAAACAAAACAGAAGAGGACTCAATAGTTTAAACCTTGTATTGGTAAAAACAGGCAGCCTCATCACTGACTTGCAAATCCCACTTGTTTTCCAACTTGCAACTACAGCACACTCAATTTTGAAGTAATATCCAAGTTTAGAATCAAATTTAGGACTTCTAAGACTTTTTGAACAAATTAAATGCAACACAACCTAACACCCGGTATTTTGGAGCTTATTATATCTGATTAATAAACAGATCAGAGGTAAGTTTAAAACATTCATTTAAATATGGTCAATAACAAAAAGAGAGTTAAAGTTGAAAAAATGGCCTCTCAAGTCTAAAGAACTATTTTTGAGAACCAATTTAAAATGTTACAAAAAAAAATCTCTGCCTCTTAGCATGTAAAAAAACAGGGGAAAAAGTGTATTGGGGGAAAAAGTGCCACTAATCAATATTTATACCATTTAACAGGAAAATGTTTAACACAGAGAAGAAGAAAAAAACAAGTTCACAAAAAGGCATTAAAAAAAAAAAACACAGGCTGTTAATAATAGTTAAATGCATGACCAGAGCGCCCCACTATAGGGACAAAGCAGTGATCCAGAAAGGAGGGGAAACCCACCAAGTCATGATTGAATACTAAAAGGAACTGGTGCTGGAATGGAAACTGGGTCACTCAGTCTCCATGGTCTCAAACCAGTCAGCCTCGATTTCCATCCACCACCTACTTCTACCTCATCAGTGAGTCAGCAAGACATTCAGCTCTTTTCTCCCTGCTCCACACTCCACACCCACTCAGAAATCCTCGAGCAGCCAGCAGACCTGCTGATGAAACGAGGAAGGATCCTCAGAGCAAGATGGCTGCTGGAGCTTCTCAACGCTTCCACTTCAATCATGACGGTTTTCCAGTTTGTTTGTTTTTTACGGGTGGAAAACAACTCAATCAAACATATCTGTTACATGGTCGACATGTTTTCACAAGGGCACTGTTGGGAAATTCTGTTGACGAAATTGCACATTTCTGGGGAAAAAAAAAAAAAAAAAAAAAAAAAAAAAAAAAAAAAGATAGAACCTATGTGGAATTTCCCCCCTTTGTAATTGTCAGAGGACACAAGTTAGCCTAATAGAAATAAACCATTTCCAAGATTTTCTGGGTCAAATTACATGAGTGTTTAGCAAGCATGGGAATGAGAACAACAAGGTAACATCTGCACATCAATTAAAAACAACAAGGAGAAGATGGATTACAGCCACAAAAGCAGAAAAAAATGCTTTTTTTTCTGCAGATGAGAAAAAGATATGTTTTAATAAAAGAAATTCAGCTAAAAAATTGCCAAACGCCACACTAACCCATACCAGCCAAATAAAATTAAAGCTACTGACAGGCGAAGCAAATAGCTTTCATCATATTAGTCCAGTAAAATGTTGCTTACTGAGATTAAAGATGTTACTCCGACAAATGTTATCCTTTCAAGCACTTTTATGACCAATCCCACTCGCACCATCACTTTAACTGATCCACTTCCCACTTCAGTTTCACTGAACACTTCACTGCAGTTCAACAAAAAGACAATGAATCAAATATATCAGATAAAAATCATAAACTGAGCCTGAGGTAAAAAAAAAAAAAAAGAAAAAGAAAAAAAAAGGTTTTAACATTTTTAGAAATTTCTTAACCACACGGAGTCTCTGATGATGGAGTGCACTCACTCTCAATAAATCCTGAAAGCTTTGACAGTGAAGGTAAACGGCACAGGAAATTTCCTCATATTTTAGGACTGAGTTGTCCAAAAGTCTAAGCACTGAGGCATCATGTTATTTCTTCATCAACAGACTTTGGACCCAAATTGATGGAGGAATCTTCCACCTAACCTGAAAAATCAGGGGCTAAGAAAAGAGCAAACTATGCAATTTTTGCGTTTTTAATAGAGCTAATATTCAGGTTTGAGCCATTTTAAATGAACTTGAACATCATTTCCACAACCGAGTGTCATGAACAGTACTAATAATATTTTTAGATCCATTTTCATGTCTTTAGGGTCTCATTCATGTCTTTTCCCTATATAATATAGGGAAAAAAGTTGCATGCATGTTTTTGCAAAGAGTTTGTTTCACTTTATTTTAAAACAAAAAGTGATGTTATCTAAAAAGGACTACAAATGTCTTAGTTTAGACATTTGTCTAACATGATAAACTGTCTTTTTACAATGGTTTTGCACTGCAAAATGAGTTTTATGTATGTGGACAGGGGGCAAAAATGGCTCTTAGCATTGTAAAGGCTGCAGACCACAGTCCTAAACACAGGCTTCTTTTAAAAACAGAAGTCCAGTGTCCACACACAGATTTGAACAGCAATGCCCTTGTTTTCAGAGTTTCCTTCGCTAAAAGAATATTGGGAAATACTGAATACCCAAAGTGAACAGAGCAATGGTTTTTAGAAAAATATTCAACCTCACCAGACAAATAAAAACCACATATGATGCCATTTTAACATCTGAACTCTGGCAATAAAACAAGCCTGTAAAATAATCTCTAAATGATCAGCCATAAGTCAACGAGTTCATCTGGATCAAATGTGTCATTCAACTCTGCGTACGTGTACAAAAGGTGACGAAGTATGTTTAACTTGTGAAGAAAAAGCACATGGTCAATAAGGATGGTTCCATCCAGACCTTATCAGACACTCCATTTCAGAATAACATTATGTATTGTTTGACTTGGCAAAGCTTTCTAGTTGTGATTGCTTACTGGTGGCAATCAATAAACACTTTCAGGTGCGTGGGAAGGGAAGCCTTGCTGCTGATTTGCAAACACCTAATCAACAAACTGATCTCTGGTATTGGAACATGTTCCCGATCGAGATATTTTTGATGCATCGGTAGTCAGAACGGGTCACAGCATCAGTCGCACATCGCCATCATCAACTGACCATCTTTGGTTACAACATCAGCTGCTCTATAGCACATCTGCTGTCAAACACTGTGCAGGAACCTTCCACCATGTCTATGGTATGGAACTATTATAAAAAAAGAAGCAGCAGAGCAAGAGCCACTTAAAATGTTGGCAATTCAGGTCTTTAAAAAAAAAAAAAAAAAAAAAAAAAACAATAAGCTGCTTGTGATACAAGTATTTTTGCTATAGAAGCACATTGACTTTAGTAGACTTAGATTAGCCTTTATACAATTTATCTGTTTACAACTTTTTATGAAAAAGCGGAAACCCAAACAAGCAGAATGCTCATAAAAGCTGGTGGGGGGTGTAACAAAGCCGCAATCTTCACTGTAAAATTCTATTGGCTTTAGTTATTTTATTAGCATGTTTTGATCTCAATGAACATTCCCTGCAATTTACATCTTTGGGTGCCTGAGACGCTAAAGCTGAAAGTTTGGCGAGGACATTGTACGTCGGTAAAAGGAAGATTTTGGCCAATTGCCATCATCAAAATTTTGAGCAATAAATATTTTTCTTACGTTTTGCTAAAAGGCATACAAGTGACATTAACTGAACAGTATTTAGCTACATTCAGTGTCGAATGGCAGTCTTGAGTAGCAACAAGGAGACAGAAGTGGTGACTCAGCATTTAATTTCATAAAAGCAGATAAATAGGTCAATGTGACACAGAGTTAAATGACGTGATGATAACTTGAATGCATCACTGGTGGACTTGACGTCAGAAATGCAGACAAGATGTGATAATCCGAGGGCACATTCAGACAACCTACAAGAGAAAGCCTTCCACCTCTCTAGCCACAAATTTGGCTTTTCTGTATGACTCATCAAGTTTCCATACTGAGAAAAAAAAAGAGAAATCACATAATTATACACAATAAGTCACAGTGGGGCAACCAGGCTGACCACAAGTTTTGTAACAGTTTCTGTCGCACCACCCACTGTCCTACTTTTATCGTTGGCTATCACTTTGTTTTTTTTACCGAAATCACTAATTGTCTTTGTAATCAAGTCTTTATAGTCAACAGCTTTGGCAAATCCTAGTAACAGCAAACTTATGTTATCGCAATGCCTTCGTGGCAACATTCCAGCATAGATAAGGACCCGGGTGTATTGCTTCTTGTTTAGAAACGAAAAGAACACCACGTGTAAGTCTGAAGTTCACCAAAGAACTCATTTCTGTCACGAAAGGGTTAATGCATAAGCTGCTGATAAAAAATAAAGCCACAAAATGAATGCCTATTTATATAAAAAAAAAAATAAAAAAAAAAGTTGTAGACTTTACAATCCAACTGGTATGAGCCACACGTAGTTGAAATAAAATGCCAAGGACTTTATTAAAATCCATTTTACTTACACGTTTACAAATTTAATGTTTCAAATTGGAAAACCAGAGTAAAAAGGTCCAATGAAACTAGAATTCCCAGCTGGAAATTCATACGTTCCTACGTTTCTTCCCAATCCTGATTTCAAATGTTAATATGGCCACCTGCCACATAAAACCAAAAGCACCATCAAAATGTTGTTTAGCACGTTTGCTTCACATTAAAAGCCTTCACACAGTAGAGCCTCCTCGAGTAAACATGTCGCTGCAGCGTTTGCAAGTTCAAAATCCAGGGAAAATCGTTACTAGTTTGTGTTGTTATTATGCGTTAGCTCGGTGACCAAGCATGTCGGTTATCAACTTCCACTTAACTGGGACACCACTAAGTTTCGTTTGAGGTCATTAGCAGAGTCAAGCTCAAGCTTGACCAGTAAATACAGTAAAAGTTGCCACCCACACTTTTCCTGGTCCATCACACACTGCAGGTAGTGCAGAGTTCTCAAGATATTTTCACTTTTCTGTGAAGTTTATTAAAAAAACAAAAAAAACGAAAAAAAACTAAAGTGTTTGAAACTCTCATTTTAGGTGTTGATAACTCAAGCGGTACCAATGGTACTCTGACCTCTTTATTGATGATTATACTGCTCATTTAAGTATCCTTAAAAAAAAAATAAAAAAAAAAACTTTAATTTGCAATTTCAGGTCACAATTGCGAGAATTCCCAGTGGTGACATAAATACACAAAAGCCTCCATGCCATTATCAATTTTTAATCAATTTTGCAGATGGAGCTAATTAATGATGTTTTGGTTAGAAACCTGTAAGACGATCAAATGGTTTTTAGATCATGTACATATATAGCAAAAAACAGTCAATTCAAGTCATATCCTAATTAATCCACAAAAGATCCAGTTTCAAGATCCAAAAAAAAAGAAATTAATTTCCTAGTTGGGGTTAAAATGGCAAGGTGAATGTTTTGTTTCCAGGCAGAATATTATGTTGTGCTGTTTTTAAATATGAAAATATTAAATTATCCAGTTATGAAGGTGATCTTTTGTGCTAAATAAGAAGTCCATGGCAGATCAATTGGGTGGCATTTACTTGAATGCAAAACATTCATTCAAGGCAGTTTGTTGTCACACCAATATCTGATCTTTTCTTTCAATAAGGATTTTTGTATTAATTGCTTTGGGTCATAACTTTTTAGAGGCTAGAGTATAAGCTATAATTTTTTCTCATTTATTTTTTGTTCTTCAGAATAAACTCGCATACATAAATACGTATTTTATCCACAGCAATAAATTAATCAGAGTCAAATCCTTGACTAAACAGAAAACAAAAACAAGCTCATGCTCATAATATTACATAGTGAACATGATATCAATGATTTATTTTAAAGTTGACGAATTTGCACTGATTTATCACCCTCACGAAATTATGGAGAAAGAGTGGTCGCCACATTTTTATTATTAAATATATATCTATAGCCTTAGCCAAAACCTCTGATGTGTCATGACGTTTTATAACCAAAAATATGAGTCTGTCCTTTCAGAGTAGCGTGTCCTCACTGGTTTGGGAGTTCAAAAGTTATCGCAGCAGGATAGATGCTCTCGAAGACACGGTGTACTAGATACCCACCAAGGCCTGTTTACATTGCTAGCGTGCTAGCAGCAGTGAAAACTGAGGTCATGCCTGGCTAACATTTCAACCGGCACATACCTGTGACCGAACATAATTAAAGTCTCAACAATTTCTGGCAACAGCTGAAACCGTCTCCCGGAACAATAGCGTTGTATTCATCTTTTCTCGACATGTACAAATTGTCTAATTGGCTAATATTAGCATTTTGTAACGGCTAGCAGCGGAACGCAAACTGTCATGACTTGGCCAGTGAGCTAACGTCCCTCCTTCTGCTCCACAAAACCGCACTGACATGACCACAGAGCTGGGAAAACATCGACGATATCCATCACGGATTAAACGCCCGGTAAAGCCGCAGATAATTGTTATTAATAAAGCACAAAATCGACAGCATATTGTACTTACATGTACGATAAAGTCCGTCTGTCCATTGAAACTCGCTCGTAATATGTGATAGCAACACAGAGAACTGTGACATAAACGATTTTCAATCGGTGACCTAGTTTCTCTTCGCCGTCATGCCTGTCGGACCACTAACCTAGTTTTTCAACCAATGGAGTTCGCCATTCCGCCGTCGGCGTCGCTCAAGCCAATCAGATGCAAGTTCAGGATGGTGGAGTGTGACGGACGCGGAAGCTAGCCAATGATGGTGAGATTTGAACGGAATGCAGAGGCCAATTTGTGTGTGAACGTGTTACGGAAAAAACACAATGCAACAGGCCATTTAGCTGGCGATCTGCCCGATAGCCCTTATGATTACTTTCAGTCTTTAAATAGATTTATTTACCGTCTTTTTGTATACTTCTATTTAGTGTGGATCAAATTATATATTTTATATATACTTAAATATTTTCACTATTCTTTATTTTACATTTTGTTCTCAGTTTCGATTTTTATTTATCTATTTTAGATGTAGAATTTCATTTAACATTTTAGTGTTAAGTTGGAATGCGTTTTTTATTTTTAAAATGTGTGTTATATTTCTCATCATCTAAGACTTCAAGAAAAAAGTATTATTTTTCATCCATCTTGCACAATTACGCCTCCTACTGGGTATATATTCATACATGCTATGAGCTTCTCTTGCTTAGGTGATTTTTTTTTAATGTGGCATGATTGAGGTTTTATTTAAATAATAACACACCCATGAAACATAATGCACACATTTCTTTTTAACCCTGTCATTATTTAATGTTAATGTAATCAGGAATATACACAATTTTAGTATATTATCCTCTTACTAATAGAATTAGTTAATGATGCAGCTATTTGATGCATTATTCCATATTATACATGAATTTTTGTTTGATGTAATTATAAATTTATGATAGACATTTCATATATAATCTGACTACTACATATATATATATACTACTACATATATTTTCAGTAACTGGATTCTGAAAAAGCACAAATGATTCATGCAGCTTAAAAACGTGAATAGGAAAAACAGGTTTCATTTTTGGTTGTCGCTTGCAGTTTACAACTCCGTCCGTTGCCACATATTCTAGCAGAAATACTTTCACATAATTCACACCTTGGCAAAGAGGTGACACCAAGTTCTGCACAGTCTTCTGCAGTTTTGAACAGATGATCTGCAGTTTTTTAAAAGTGGCTCTCTGCAATCCTCTTTTCAGATCTGCACTGAGCTCCTTAAACCTATCCACTGAATGATCCAGTGACTGCTGTCAAACATCCTCTTTTGTAACGGTGCACAGAAGCTGCACACAGTTAGATGTGATCTGTGCTGGGAGGTTAAGAGGCTTTGGCAAGTTAAAACACATTTAGGAACATCCTGTACTACTACAACAGTGATTACAAATATTTATTTTTTTTATATACTTTGTGCCCATATTAATAATTTACACTATGTTGCGATTTCAAAATGCATGGAATCACAATAGGATTTATAACCCTCTGATTTTTTTCATTTCCTTTCTTGATAGAACCATGACTTCCAATGTATTTAATGAGATTTTATGTGATGTACCAAGAAAAAGGCACTGTGCAAATGTGGGCGTAGAAAAATTATACATAGTGTTTCCATTTTTCATAAGCAACAATTAAAATTTCAGTTAAAATAAAAGTTGGATGTAGGTTTAAAGGTTTACCTTTTGTCCAATCTGTGTACTTCACTGATTGTGGGGAAACATTCTTATGGATTACTTCCATGTCCAAGAACTATTCAAAAACAATCTTTCAAACGTACACAATATTATAGAATTTTGAAGATACATATTCTAGTTAACATATTATTAAACAAAAAATAATTAATTAAAATGTAATTACATGAAATGAGAACAAAAACATCCTACACATTAGTACATATTACAATATTTAGCCGCCTTGTCAGCCAAAACAAAAATTACATTTCTGAACAAATAACATCAGCAGGCTTTAAGAAAGGTAAAAACTAAAGTGAAAAGCCAGTAAACACCGTTTCAGGGCAGGTGGTTTCAATTCTTTTATAGTGTCACTAGATGGCAATGTCTACTAAATCGACTTAATATGAAAGTAGTAATTTTCCTTCCCATACGCAAAATCTAAATATTGTGTCTAGTTAGCGATGTTAGAGGCAAAAATGAGTTTAAATATTATAAACATATTTCGAAACCTTCGTAGTGGTTTTATTTTCGTTTTATATGGGCTGTAAATATATATCCTATTTCCTTCAAGTTTAGTGCAGTATTTCCGAAGAGTCAGTGAAGGCATCACGCTTATCACATGGCAGGTGTCATTGGTTGAGGGAAGCTCGCGCAGCGGCGGAGCGAGCGTCAACTGCTCATACAGGTCGGACCAGCTTGTGACATCTGGGCGTGAGAGGACCATGCGTGCCCGAGCTGAGGAGTTTGCCTTGTTTTAGAGCCTGGCTCCACCGAACGTATTTGAAGGAGGACAGAAGCTCACGGACTCGGATATAGTAAGTTATATATGACTCCAAGAACGTAGTGTATTTACTGTAGAGGTTTCTGTTTACTTTGGACTTTTTGGGGGTGCTGGGATATGGTTAAAAAAAAAACAACAAAAAAAAACCACACAGACAGGAGGAGTTTACAGTTCTGCCTTTGGGGACTGAGATGTTATATCCCCAAATAATTACTTTTATTGTATTTTAAAAAATAAAAACAACTTCAGCCTTTGTTGTGGGACCTTATGTGTGTTTGTGGCGCCCAGTGGAGCCTCCATATTTCACAATCGTAAAATAGAAATTATCATTTGCATCAGCCTTGTTGTGGATATTCTCCGGACAGGAATTGTTGTGCAAGATTTTATAGTCACATGACGCATTTCATTTAGGTTTGGCAGCAAATTTAACTTCTAGACATGCTCCAGGAAAGCTAACATTGTGCTTTGTTAGAGTCTCCCTGTTGTTTTTGTTTCTCCACACTGGCTCAGTCTTGTTCTGTAAGCTTTAGGGCTGTTAGCCATGCTGTGTTAATGCAGATCATCAATTTCTGACATCATGCGTTGAAAGAAATGGGGGGGAGGAATAGATTGTTGCTGATATGCTAATCACAGAAAATCAAGGCTGATATGTGGCTCCCCTCCGCCGTAGCATCTGCTGCATCTAACTCTGGAGATACTAAACACACACTTACACACGCACGCACACAAACACGCAAACTCATGCAGGCATGAACACATACATCAGAGAGGGCCAACTTGAGAGAACTGAAGGAGCCTCCTGACTGTGAATACAGCCGGCCGGTGCCTCTTTCTGGTGCAAATCTCATTTAAAAAGAGAGTTGAAAGGCATCATTGCTGCTGACGACAGTGAATTGATTAAGGCTGCTCTGGCTGGCACTTGGGTGGCATTAGCACTCAGAAATGAGAGGAAATAAAAGCTGGAGCCTGGGTGAAGAGGCAATTGATGGGGGTCAGGGGGCCCAAAACAATAAAAGTAAAGTATTGTTGCAACAGTCATCGAACTGTTTACTCAGACAGAAGTACTAACCAAGCTGACTGTGCAAGTAGTAGGTTTTAGGACGGTGCCATACATATGCATGCACCGTGCATGGATCCAGCAGATGATGGCACTCATCCCTGTGATCAAAGCGGGATGTGTAATTCTAAGAGCTTTCGTTTTCCTCTGCAGCCATACAGAATCAGATGGTCCTTGTCGTCTTAACTGCTGCTCCTCACACCACAACTGTGGTTTCAGCAGATATAATTCACTGCTGCTCCATGACAGCCAGGGATGAAGCAGAAGAGAGGGAGATGATAAGAAGAGAGATGTTTGGGAGATTAAGGCAATGAGAGAGGAAAGGGAGCAAAGTGTGGGGTGGGGAGGGCGACAGGAAAACCATTTCAGGTTACAGAATACAAAACATAATCCTTTCTTTTCTTAGCCCATAGAGGAAAAGATGAGAACATAAAAAATGAAATAAGTTTAGTTTGTTAGAGGGTCTGTTTGGTTTGCTGTCAGGTGAAGAAAGGATATTAGAAAACAGTGGCAGGGAGTAGCAGAGCTATGCTGCAGGGTTCCTAGAAGCCTGGAAATGAAGTTATAGTCTTTTTCAGCTCAGGAAAAGTATGGGAAAATAGATTTTTAGACTCTATTTCCTATTCCATCGTCTCAAAACTGTTTCCATCCATCGTTTTAAAAAAAGAATAGTATGGGAGAAATTATGATGTCTATGGCGCAGGACACCTGTTGCCATACCTCACTGCCAGCCTTTTTTCCTCTTGTAAACTCACAAGTGTACAGGAGAGCATTTTCTTCACTCATGATTTATGAACTGGCAGAGAAAACTCAAAGATAGTTCATCTTTGCTGGTTTATAACAGAAATGTTTTGTTAAAGAGGCTACCATACTTAACTGAAGAGAAAGCTTCAGAGGTTGTTCTGGTTTCTTTTGTAACCTCATGGATGAGCCTTTGGTTCTCTTTTGAAGTAATTTAGGTACTCTTGGGAATGCTCATCACTGTTCCATGTTTTCTTCTTTTGTTTATAATGGCCACCCAGTCTCACAGGCCAAAGAATAGCATTTTGAGGCAGTGATCTCAAACTCCAGTTCTCAGGGGTCGATGTCCTGCGAATTTTAGATGCCTCTGTGCTTCAGCACACCTGGCTCCAATATTAGCTCATTAGCAGAGCTCTGGAGAGTTTGACCGCATGCTAGTGAGACAGTTTAGCCATCCATTTCAAGTGTGAAGGACAAAGGACGCATCCAAAAGTTGGAGCTTTCTCGTCTTCTCTGGGTGCATGTACATTTCTGAAGCATTAGGACACCCATTATGCACAAATTTATGTCCTAAAAATGGGTGTGTGAGCATCTCTGTAGACAAATCTCACGGTTGGAGTTGTCAGAAACAATCTCAAACCAACCAGCTGAAAGGCGGAGGAGGAAGGAGGTGAGGACGGGGAGAGGCATGAAAACGATTAAAGCGAATGAGTGTCACGGAGAGCTCAGGAGAGTGGAAAACACGGGTGCATGATTCGGGAAATGAGGGGGAGAGATAAATGCAGGATTATTAGTGACAGATAGGAGGTCAGAATACGTGTTCAGTTACATATTGTATTGGGTAACATAAAAGAAAGGTTTGGGTTTTTGAAAATGATCAAGAATTGTGAAATCTTAAATTACTCGACTCTAATTCATAAAGATGTTGCTAAAATATTTAAAACAGCGCAAGAAATTGGTTCATCTGAAGTGTATGTTCAAATTAGTTAGTTCTTATAAAAATGAAAATATTTTAGAAATGAAAGTGAAAGGTAGAGGTGTGTCAATTAATCAGCTAGAGATCAGAATCAGACAATTTTTCCTCTGCAGTTGGATCAAAATCTACAGAATCTGATTATTATTTTCATAACAACAATCCACCATTTTTAATCTAATATCATGTTAGCCAACAACGTGTATTTTTAAGCACTTTTTGAGCTTTATAAAATAGGGTTAGAGGGCTGTACTTTGGTGCAGATTACCAGTAAATTCCTTTATTTTATGTTTTGTTCAAAACTTCTGCCTCTATCAAAGAACCATCAGCACATTTTTTTTTTCAGTTTTATTTGCTATTATCTTCATAAAATAACAAAAAATAATAGGAAGACCAGACCTCAAACAAAACCAAAAATTGATCTTGGATTCTAAAAGTTCAACCCACAACTTCTGTTACATCGCTTGTGTATGCAAAGATGTAACTGTAATGGGTCTGAAATATATTTTATAATACATTTAATTTTTAAGAGGAATTGCGAATGCCGGAGTTCTTGATTTTATTTATTTTTTCGCAATCTGTGGCTGGTCAGTTTTATGAGATTGTAGTCGCTTTGGTTTCTTGAAATACAAACGCTGTAAAATATTCTAGCAAATTCTTCAAATTTGGATTTGATGGGAGAAATTGCTTTTTCATACGATTGCGTATGATGATATATATATTTTAAATATCCTACTTTTAAAATCAACAGAGATGGTTAAAATGTAAAGCAGAAAAGATCCAATGAATCTTAAAAGCTTGACATGAACCCTGAAGGTCTAGGGCAACACCAAAAGTACTAAATCCTAACCATGGCTATGTTCTGCATATAATTCTGTCTGAATTTTCCATTTTTGTCATGTAGTTGCAGTGGAAGTGAAGGGTCAAGAAAAAAGGTTTCAGTATTGGAAATGTGTTTAGCTTCAGCAATGATGCTAAACATAGAGGAAGTCGACCTGAGATTTGACAATAAAGAGAGAAGAAGAATTGCAATTTCCAACTCCCAGTCAAATTGGTTGGTATAGAAAAAAACACTACTTTCCTCACTTGTTTTCCACTGTTGTGTTAAAGCATAGTACACCAAGAGCTCCAGCAGGGCTCTTATCTAAGGGAAAGCAATCAAGTTTTATATGGTTTCATTAGGTTAATTGTTCTCATGTTGCATTTATAATGAGACTGCCTCTGATTCTTGTGCAATGTGTTTTTAAATTTGCTAGAAAATTGCGATGGTACTGACTTAACAGCTGCTCACATCTCATACGTTAATCAAAATCAAACTTGCACTGTTTTTTGACTACTGACTAATTCTGTTTTGAGTTTCCTTTCATGAAAAAAGTTTGTATCTTTGCTTTCGTGTTGAGAGGAGATAGTCCTAATTCAACCGGAAGTATAACCAGCATCTATAATCACTCAAAGAAACCTAATATAATAATTCATGTAACTTTAAAATGAAACTAAAATTAAAAGTCATATTGGAAATTTTAATTGCTAATTGTATCCAAACAGATGGAGTTCAGTAATGGGTGGTTCTCCAATAAAACTAATCTTGGTGCTAAATCAGTTTATTGTGATTATATGTGCTGGCACAGAAATTGTAGTTAATTGGTTCCTTACCAATTTTATTTTTTATCTTCATAGTTTTACTTCAACAGTGAATTAAAAATGAAGGTGCTGCACTTTTAGCTCTTTGGGTCTGCTCACTGAATATATTAAATTATGGAATATTGACCTTTTTTGTTTCTTTTTTTTTTTTCTTCTGTGCCTCCATGATAAAAAACACTGGTCCCACTTTAGCCCTTCTAGTCAATTTTTTCCTAAACCACCACTGGAGTTCAACCTTATAAAAGCTGAAGTTTATTGCATTTGTTTAGCTTCTTCACCTGAAGCACTTTAAAAGACAAACGCGCACATCCTGTGCTTTCTGTGACTGTAACTTTACCTTGTAATGTAATCTGTCGCTGTTCTTGTCCGGTTTGTTAGCAGCTTGTGACTTTCTGTAACTCTAGTCTGCTGTAGCCAGGACACTGGCCTCTGAAGTGAGTCACTTCACTGGCTGCTTGTGTTGTTTCACTCAGTGGAAATCCTTCCTTTGTAGCTGGAAGAAAGGTAGTCAGGATGGGTGCTCACTGCTCACTCAGGGATGGTTGTCAGAGTGGGCCATTTGACACAGCTGCCAGACGACAAACAGTTCCTGATCTCAGCCAGCTGGCTTTGTTATATGCTTCAACTTAACATATTGTGGCTATTTACCACAATTTACACTTTTATATGGAACCACATACGTTTTTGTAATTAGATTTTCTCAGTTATATAGTCAGGAAAAAACCTCATGGATTAAATTCTGCTTGAGTGGCAATGTTTTAAATGACTAACACAAAGGTAGAAGACTAAAGCAAAATATGTATAAATAACAACTGGATTTAGTAAACCCTTTAAAACGCGTTTACCACTACGGTGCACTGATTACAGTTTTCTGGACGATCACTGATGAGCAATCTTTAAGAAGCTTGACCTGCCGACTCCGATTTTGGCTGATACATGAACAATTTTGTTTTGTCTGAAATGTTGCTAAATATAGCAAGAAAGTTGCTGAGTCTGCAACAGTGGGGTGACCATTTTTAACTGCAAATGTGCAGACATGACCTGGTGGACAAGTCTATCAGTCAAATCTCTGTCAAAAGAAAGCAGAAAAAGACAGTGGTTGATTTTAAGACCTTTCCTGAGGTAGAAAGGATTGGCTTCACATGCAAGTATCAGCCAATCACAAATCTCCCAAAATTAAGAAAATCTGCACTGGTAAGTCAACTGGCCAATAAATCAGCTGGCCGATAAATTGGTGCACCCTAATTGCTACACATAATAAAGTTACCATAATCACCATTCTGTTCTCTGTAGTGTTACACTGGGAGCATGATAAGCATTAATATTTGATGTTTATATAAATAATGTATTTATTTTTAGCTTGTTGGTTTCCCAGTTTGTCTTTCTTGTTTATAATCTGGTTTTATTGAAAAAGAACACAATCGTATAAAAATAATTTATCAGGCAACAAAAATGCAAATCTGTCATCAAAATCACACTTTTACTAGTAAAAATCTTAATCGCAGATTTCAACAATGAAATTAGTTCTGATTACTTAAAATGTAATTTCTACTTGTAATGATGAAATCTGCAAGTACAATGTATAACATATGTTCTAATATATTTTAGAACATCTCAGAATCCATAATTTGTCCTTGGAAGAATTAAACTCTATTAAATGTAAATTTTCACTTGAAAGAAGTAAGGTAAGGTAATTTTATATAGCACATTTGCAGCAACAAGGCAAATCAAAGTGCATCTGTTTGGTTTAAAAATCCTCCCTGGCTACAAATGATCAAACTGGTTTACAATAGTTGAGTTCTGACTGTCTCTGCTCATACAGTTCAAGGAAACTCTGCCTAATCTATATGTTTCAATGGCATCTTCTTAAAGGGAATTTAACCTGTGGGAAAGACGCAACGGAAATTTTTTTGTGGTTTCCAAACCGTAACTTTATAAACACGTGCTACATCGTCACTCTGTAACCAAACAATGCTTGGTGACACACTTGTGTGAGTGTTTTTCTTGTCCGACACTTGGTGTCTACCTGTAGCTGCATGTTACAAACAGCGCTGGTCTTTTAGAAATCCATGTTTAGTCATACAAATTAAAAGGGGAAAAAGGGAACTGTTTTTTCACTAAGCAATGCGCAAAAACTTTATTTAAATGTAAAATCTGAACAAAACCATTGTACAGATCCTGAAGTCGCTGTTTTGCTCTATTTAACACAGAGCAAAAGCAGCACAGTTCATTGATGAATCGGTTATAGTTATACCATCACGCTTCACTGATTTATTATGTGCTGCTAAAGCAGAGCATCATTCTTAAGCCTTACTACTTAAATGTCCTGATAACATTTATGCTTTTGTTTGCTTATTTTGATTGCCTTAAAAGGCATGTGTACTAGCTTGTCCCATCATCTTTGTTGATGTCTAAGATGCAGCACAGAGTCAGTCCATGGTCTCTCTGTGCAGTTCTTTACAAACTCTGTTGGCTTTTGGCCTCTACGATTGTTAGCTAATTGCTGATTGGTTCGTTTCAGCTGTCACATGGGACTGTGTGCGTCTTTAGTGTGTTTGTATTAAGTGGTGTTGACATGCTGTTTTTACAGTGCTGGCTTGCTGACACTGGTGTTTGAAGTCTTTGAGCATCACACTGGTTTCTGCCCCTGGGGCCACGTCAGTCCTTCAAACCACACTGGGAATAAATATAGGTTTGTTATATGTTGGAAAAGCCATATTTTGGAAGCTGTACTTCCAGGTGTTTTCTAAATGAATTGTTTTTGTGGCTCAGCAGTGAGAAAAGAGAAAGAAACAAGATATATATATATATAAACTTTCTTCATGTTATAATGCAGGTAAAAATCATACCTCAAAATAGCTTATTTGAAAAAAAGTAACAAAAATATGTTTTTTTTCCCCCTGTATTTTCATGTATAACCTTGTATATTGAAGCTATATGCAAGACATGAGTATTTGTGTGATTATGTCTTTGTCTTCTCTCAGGTCAAAAAGTTTGACTTGTGCGTCTGCTTCATGCGTCTCATGATCTTCAAATTGTGTTTTTTGGAAGCAGTTTCTGAATTAGAGCTGAACAAACATACTCTATTATTTGTAGCACTGGAAGGCTTTGTTTTCATTGCATTTAGATTAATGCCAGACATTAGGAATGCACAGAGAGGCAACAGTAATAAGATTTGTTTTTCTTTGAACATGGTTCTAAGAATGCTTTTAAAGACTTTGCTCTACTTTATGACTTGGCTGTTGCAAAAAATGATTTGAGTCTGTTGAAGCTGCTCAATATTTGTTTTGCATGACTTCTTGTCCCTATATGATGCATGAGCATTCATAAGTCATGTCAGAACTTTGAACTTTGTTTTCAAGCCAGACTTTATTGTAATCTTTCAAAGCCGTATTAATTCACAGATCTCCAGGCTTTCTAAAGTTTTTCCAAAGTTTTTTTTTTGAAAAATCTTGACTGATTTTGATTTAGTTCATAGGACAAGACATTTGCTTTATTATTTAAACGTCTGCTGCACTTCAGTTTTGCTAGCATTCAAAAGGTTTGAAAAACATATGTTGGTTCACAGGAGTGTCAGGAGCAGCAAACATAATTTCAGTTTTGAGTAAATCCTTTCACAGACTTTGTATGTTGTCTGAAATATCTGGACAAGTGTAGAAAATGATTTTGAGAGTCTGAAAAAAGTAGAAATAATGCTCAGCGTTCTGACTCACTCGTCTTCCTTAGTGGCACTAATTGTTACTTTTTAGCAAAGACAATAAGAGGAACCTCTCCTCCTATCTAATAATTGAATGAATTATGTTTCTAAATAGAAGTATCTCACCAAATGGACTGCATTGTATTGATGCTAGGATATGAAAAGCAATACATTTACATTTAAAATACAAAATTTTAACTTCTCACAGCTGCTCAACAAGTGAACTTGTGTCTTCCACCTTCACATTACCGTATCAGTGTGAATCGCTTAATCTTAACATCCCTACTTGCAAAGCCAGTAGGATTTCCCCTTATGTTGCTTTATAGCGTTTTGTTTGGAATGGTATCTGTTTGTAATACTTATCAAAGTGTGAACTTCATGTGTAGTGAAAGAGATGTAACTTTAGAAGAAAAAAAAGTGAAAGTTGGACTCGGTCGCTGTTAAATAAGGACATTTTCAGTCTTTACTAAAAGGCAGAAGGAGCATCTTCCTCTTAAATGTCAGTAGTCCTGTCGCATTGATGCTAATTGCCAAAGAATCTGGTGTTTCTTGTTGGCTTGGCGAGGCTCAGCGTGCACACACAGTTGTATTTACTCTGTGTGACAGCAGGGCCTCGGGGGCTTAGGTCCGGCCTCTAGCTGGTGACACTAATCCAAACAGGCTAAGCCAAATGAGGAGGAACAGTAAACTAACACACACAACGCTCATCTGTCTGTCTGTGTGTTAGTGCGTGCCGTGTTCTCCTTTGTCTTTTCCTGTGTTAACGTTTAACCAACCCTGTCAAACGTAGAGGGTCAGACTGATTTTGGCTTTTCCTGTTCCCACTGACTAATACATCGGACTACTGATGGGGAACCTGAAGTTAAAACTTAATGTTCTTCACTTCAGTGAAAACTGTGATGACTTTAGTGAGATTCCAGGCTGAACCTGTTGAGTCTTTATTTTTTATTCTGAGTCTAAAAGGCAGATATTTGTTGGGTTCTCGGCTATAGCCTCACATTCTTACATAACTGTAAACCCTTTTTAAATGAATATATGATTTGCATATGGTGTGCATGCGTAACCAAATGTCTTGTCCTGAGTCGGTGCGTTCTGGAATAATGTTCCCAGCCTTCTCCTCTTGTTAGGCAAATTAGAGTACAAACTGTAGAAAAAAAAACATATTTCTCGTAACGCATCCAAGCTGTACACTGCTCTTTCACTTTATATTACGCTTACATGAACAGTGAATTCATTTTTTTTAAATGCATAATATTTATTACTAATTCAATTAATTTAATATTTCATAAACATTGGGTATAGAATCATAATTGGACTAAAGTTATCGACTTAATCAGTTTTACAGGTTCCTGGAGGCAAAAATTTAAATTTGAATTAATATGTGAACTGAACAGAGTTTGTGAATGCATAGTTTTCTCAGAATAGAGGAAACTATGCAGAAACTCACATGGACAAAATTAGGGAACTTCTATTAAAGAAATTCTGTCTCATTAGAATCAGACTCTTTTTAGACATTGAATTTATAATACTTGATTTTATCCCATTCAGTTTTAAATATATATGATTTATTTTTCATGCATTGGTGTCATATGATCAAATGTATGTAATTTGATTGGCTAAAAGCTGCTCGACTTGATCCTAGTGCTGATTGCTTTGGCTTGGGTCACCAGAAGGCAAAAATGTGCTGTGTATCAAATTTGCAGAAGTAAATTTTAACTGGCAGATTTAAACTGAAAAATGATTGCGCACGATTAAAAAAAAAATCTTTTTATAAATTCAATATAGAAAAAAAAATCTGATTCTAATGACACTAAATTTCTTCCGTAGATTTCTCCTGTCTGACATGGAGTTTATGCACAAGTGTGCAGCTGAAAATGTATTGAATCTGTACTTTTATTATTCCCAAGGTCGCTGTCTTCTGCCGCCTTCCTGACTCCTTTGGGTCACTGAAGTTCACTGCTGCTTTGCATTGTTTTAAATTGTTGAGTACAGTTTTCCTCAGAAGGCATAAATCAAATTTTGCCCAGTTATAAGAAGCATAAAGCCACTAAGGTCTAGACGAATCCATTACCCTTTTACATTAGCAGACAGATTTTTTGCTCCCTTGCATATCTCTTTGTGCCAGCTTTCCATGCTGGCTATCCTAAACTTCTGCAGATTGATGGAGAGTTTGCCCAAGTGGGAATTGTGGGTAAAAACGGTCAAATAAGTGGATATTGTTCCCCTTTGGACTGGACTGATGTCTGATTACCCAAAGATGCAATAATTTGTTGTATGTTCTGTGCCTACTTTTCATTTGGCCAATCTTGCTGTATTAAAAAATGTCTTTTATTGGTCTTCTGTAACATTAAAATTTTCTGAGAAACTGAGTTTTTCACCAGCTGTAAGATATAATCATCATTAATTACTTTGCTTTTACTTGTACGTAACCAAACCCATTCAGTTCAGTCACATCCTTCTTCAGTACTGGAGCAATTCTGCAGCATTGATGCAGACAAGTCAGTGAGCCTGTCCCCCTTGAAAAGTGAAATTGTAATCTTATCTATTTCCTCCTCAAATTATAACTCGTAGCTCAGACATGAAACACCCGCTCTGAAAGCACATTTGTGGTTCAACATTAAGACAGAAGAGCTCAGAGACTGTTCTGATTTCCAGGACCGGAGCATCTGTGATGTTTGCTCTGATCCCCACAAGCTTTTAGACACAATAACTGCTTATATCAAGTGCTGTGAAGGCTCTTATGACAACAAGGGCAGTTTGGGGGGGGACTATTGTTTTGACTGCTTAGTATGTTTTGCTTCTATTGTTAGTGTGAACCACGATTTGTACAAGAACTCCTTCATTTTCCAGACCATACAAGCCATACAGAATGACTGCATCAGGAAAGTTTTATATACATCAGGTGTTCTCCCTTTAATTCTACTTTACACATACTTATCACTGCTGCACTGCCTTTTGACATTTAGAAATGTAGGATCTGCATGTTAATATATTGATATGTCAAAAATGCATCCCTTGTAATTGAATCTAAATATTGCAGTGGCTAAAAGAAATATTGCTTTTTCTTCTCTTTGCTTTCCCTTTTACCAGTCAGAGTGCTCATGATGGACAGGTTGCATCATATTACAAAAGAAAATGGGTCATTTCTGGGTAGTCTAGATGCACTTAGGTCTTTTTTGTATGAATTTCTCAGTTTTCCAGTAAAAAAAAAACTTGCATTATTGTTGAGCGATTTGCTTTAATAATCACCCCAAAATAATTTTCATTAATGCAGTTCTCAATTCTCTGCTAGTGCCGCTGTGTCTTTGAGACAATCTGTACTGAATTGGCTGTCAAAACAACTTCACAATAAGTGCCATCAAGAGAATTTTCTCAAGAACCTAGATTTATCTGAGGATAGGAGCTAAATTTTACCAGTGAAGCATTTCCAGCTGTTTCACTTGGCGATCAACAACTTTTAACGCAAAAAGCGATTTTTGGCCTTACTAGTAAATAAATTTCTCTGTAGCCCAAGCTTATTGTATAATTATCAGATTTGCTTTTCTATCTGGAGGTTTTAAAACAATGAAAATATAAGTTTTACAATAAGCAGCTGCTTCTACAAAGCTCTCAGCTCCGGCTGTTAAAATGCTAGACTGCTCTTAGGTCCTAGCACTTATATCATATAAAATGCATTTTATAAACCTATTTTGTGTTTGTTTACTTAAATGCAAGAGCTAATTGAAACGACGTGTTTTATGTTCTAGTTTCATGAAAATCTTACGATTAAAGCAGTGTAAACATGTTAATTTTATTGAATGTCCCCAAATTGGAGCATAATTGGGGGGGCAATGGATGATTGACCAAAAAAAAAGGTGTTTCTTATTCCAATAGTCTAATTTTGTTGCAGTTTCTATGCAGATATTGAACCAGACCAGAACCACATGGAGAAACCGCTGCAAGTCCATCTGTGTTAAGATGTATGTAAAAAAAAAACAAAACAAAAAAAAAAAACTGTTAAGTTCGACATCATTTTTGGTCGAAACCGTAAGAGCCAATGTAGAGGCAAAAGGAGCCACAGGTTGCAGTTAAAAGGAAAGTTAGCAAGGAAAAAAGTGTTGCTTAACAACAAACAAAGCATTAGCAATAAGAAAACACAAGGCTCAAGGTGGCACTAAATTAAGGACCATAACAAAAGATTCCTTTAAGGGAGCCAATCCAAGGACCACAAAGTTATACTGTGCAGCATCTCCGCAATGCATGTGCTATCAATTTATCCAGCGTTTTAGAGAATTCTTAAAATTTTCATCTTTAAGTTTAATCCACTTTTGTCAGTAAATAAACAAATGAAAGCCTCCGACCAAACCTTTTTTATTTTTAAAAGTTGAAAATAATGTTAGTCTGTTTACATTGCTTCCTGTTGCCCTCATGGTGATCACTGACTGGAAGTCATGGGTTGTTTTGCGTGATGGTTCATTACCCTCGCTCTGAAGGCAAAATAGATTACAGCCTTAATAGCAGACGTCAAGTGGACTGACTGGAGTTTAACACAGAACACTGACAAAGGAAAGAATGAGATAATATGAACATGAAACACGTTTCACTGAGGGCGCTAAGCAGAGAGAAAGCAAAGCGAAGGCAAGTCAGATGCACTTTAATGAGACTAAAAAGGACAAAAGAGAGCTAGTAGCTCAGCAGACAGCTTTGCAGTGCTGTGAGGCACATTAAACTTATATTCTTGCCCCCCACAGCAGTGCATCAGTCACGGTTCACATATCACAGCCTACCCACTGTGATATACGCAGAAAGATAATTTAGCTAGTTTGCAAGCTCAAAAACTCAGCTCTGAAATTATCCTCCTATATCTTCTCTATGTCCTGCTTTTCCGCATTTGACACTGGTTTTGTCGTACTGTTGCCTGCTCTACATTAGTTTTACATGTTTATGTTTTTGTTTTGAAAATTGAAATACAGGAGCTAACGGATATTTGTTTCTTACTGGGTTTTTTTAATAAACATTTTACAATATTGCATTGTATGAAGGAGAAACGGCATGTTGTTCAGGAGTTTGCAAAACTCATTTTACGTATTTTTCAAATTAGATTAACTTAACTTTTTGTTAATTACGTCAAATACAATAGCTATTTACTTTCTGGAGAGTAATTACAAGTGGACAATTGGGGTTGAGTGTTAGACTCTTGTTTTTATTTTTTTATGATTTTCAGTTTGCAAGGTAACTGTGGTCTTGTACAAAGAATAGATATCTTGCAAGCGTAAAATTGTAAGTCCTATTCCAGCCTTTTCATGTCTCATGCTTATGGGCAAAGCACTTAACCTCAAGTTGCTTACAAATCTGTACATCGGTGTGTGAATGTCCGTCCGTCCGTCCGTCCATTTTCTTTACACCCTTGTCCCTTGATGGGGTCGGGAGGTGTGTGAATGTTTGTTGGTGAATTCGACTTGATGAATTCACAAGTGTAAAGTGTAATGGGCTTTTACAGGTCTGTATGACTAGAAAAGCACTATACGAATTCAGTCTTTTCACCATTTACCAATTTGGAAATCTTTTTAACACATTCCTTTTAAAGTTAGTTTCATATTGCACAATGGAGTTTTGTGCTTGTTAAGGTAGAACAAAATTATCAAACACAACACACTTGAGTACATCAATCTGGACATTATAGTGTTTTCTTTTTTGTTATGAGAAAATGTTTTCAGCCTAGAAATGTGAGACTATATTTTACTTTGCTTGTGTAGGATAATTAATAGTGATTCCAATCATCATGCACTGAAAAGGTTCACATTAGACCTCACGGTGTTTATTGTACCTGTAAATATATTTTAAAAGAGAAAATGCATCCATCAGGTGGAGTTAAAAACAATCCACTGAGATTTAATTTACCATGTTCATATTTTAGCTTATGTTCTTTCAAGGTTAGTTGTGGCAGAGTACTTGATTTCATATGTTGTTCAAGTTTATGTCCACCAATGTTCTATATCTGGACTACCACGAGCCCCGGAGGTGAAAAGAGGAAGCGCTGGATTTATCTCTTTGTTTTCTGCTCTTTCACTGAAGGCCAGTAAATGGAACAGATCTCTTGATATGACCGCATTCAGACACCTTGCAGATGTTTGATGTTATCACATAGCATCTTTATGAATAATAATACCGATTAGATGTGCTGTGTTGTTTGTTGAGTACTTATATGTGCACTAGACTCCTGAACTAATAGATGCTTGTATTCATGCTCTAGGCATGCAGGGTACTGGTGTTGATTTCTGACAACATATGTGCTTGCCCTGCAGGTTCAGGGATTAGTGGCTCTTTGGCTAGCAGCTTATCTCACTTAAAGCAGCGTAGAGGGGGCGTCAGGTGTTTGCACAGGGTGTCTGAGTGTTTGCGTGTGTGAGGAAGCTTCTGAACAGAGTTGCTGATTTGTCGTGCATTGTTGTCATGAACTGCACTGTCAGTATGAAAACATGTTTGACTTGCTTTCTTGGGTGGTTGTTACAGAAAGAGTTGCAAATCCTGTTGGTTTCAAAATGACAATGAAACATTTTACGTCTACTGGAACAGGAACCTCGGGGCTGTTTAACTTCTGAAGTACTGGAAGCTGCGTGTAGCGCTACTGTAAACCGTAGAACACGTTTCGGATGTAGCACTGTGGTGGATGTTGATGTAAGTTTGTCATGTAAGAAAACTAGTTTTTCAGGTGGGTAATATTTATGGAAAAAAGATTACATCGTCATTGTTGGCTCATTTCCTTAGAAGTAGTTGTTTTTGCTTGCTTTCTTTTTCTTTCAAATTCTAAAAAAACATAAACATCCCACCAAAAGAGATAATGTCATATATATATATATATATATATATATATATTAGACAATCCTGACAGTGAATAATGCATCCAAGAGCACAAGACAACACTAAATGCCTGCAGACTTCTCACAGTCATGCTTTATGCTGTGCAGTTTTTGAGACACCGGTTGGGTTTGTTGCTCTTTGCAGTTTGTCCTGTCAGCTCTGTGCTGGAACAGGACTGTAAATCCTGCATCATCAGCACCCTCCTGCTTATGCAGTCTCACAAGAAAACTAATTTTCTGACTTCCTCACATACAGGCACATGCTGCAGAAACAAAGGCAACATTGTTGTGTTGATGGTCAACTGTTTTCACAGAGCTGTTAAACAGAGTCATTCTGTAATAACGTCTGAATGGAGCTGTCATTTTCGGTTTCAACAGGCCTGATGGTATGGAGGCATTTATTATAATAAATGATTGAATTACGAGGCTTGTCTTAAATGCATACGCTTGTCTGTGCAGCTAATGTTTGTGTGTTTGACTGACAAATCTTGACTGTAGCACAATATTGTAATTCTATAAAGTGTGTTTTATTTGGAGCATCATCCATCGTAATGGAGTGAAAGTTGCTGGTAATTCAGATGAACATTAGTCCGCTATGTAGGGGGTTTATTCTCTCAAGGCATCCACAGATTACATCACCGCCCTTCCCCTCGATTTGCACGTAGTTGCCTATTTGTTAGTAAGTTGGCTTGACAGCATGACAGAGGGATGAGCGCCTTGAAGGAGTGATGACTGAAAAGGCATGAGTGGCAGGCAGTGAGGGGATGGCAGAAAAGAGGATGGGAAGGGTGCAGAGCAAGAAAAAAAAACAGTGTGGCAGAAGTTAGAGGGGAAACCAAATGCAGCGATAACAGGTGGAGAATATCTCCTACGTTAATAAATCTTTGGATAACTGATGATTTTGCTGCAGGTGTTATGTGGATTCTATGTTTTCATGCAGTATTTGTATTTAATAAAATATTCAGTGTTTAAAGAATCAGCATGGAGGTGTTTGATCAAATATAAGGGAAATTTGTAAAGAATGAATTAATGAACTCTACTGACCTCTGTTGGTAAGTCATTAAAATTACACCATCATGAAAATTTGATTTTAACAGTTTCTGGTCATTCGGGTGGAAATTGAGGATGAGGGTAAGAGATCAATCTAATGGTTCATTAACAGGTGTCTTCTGCAACTGAAGTTATTCAACAATCAGAGTAGTGATTGAAACTGACAAATTTTCTCTTGACTAGTTGAGAGAGGCAAACAGCAGGTCAATTATTGCTTCTTTACTCATTTTTCACTGGTAAATAAATGCAGTAAAAGTGAAAACTCCTGCTCTTTTCAGTCTGCAAACACATCAACTTGTGGCACATTTTTGTCTTTATGATACATTTTTATTATATTTAATTATTGAAATGACATGGGGATTCTACAAATCTTTTATATTCCATAATTTAAAAAATCTGAATCAACAGGTCAGGCAAAGGAAAGCAGAAATCAGTACCAGCTGGTAAAGCCTGATCAGCTCATCTATAACTGATAGATTTTGGATCCAGGTTATTTGCACACTCAGGTGCCCGTAGTGAGAATGCAGCACTTACTCTATTCTCAAAGATTAGCTTGCCAAAACCCACAGAAAGTTGGGCTAAATAAATTCTTTATTGCATTGCTTTATAGCTTGTTGAAACTTTTACATCTCCAGTGCTGCCTTTTTATCTTGCTACATTTATCCTGAAGGTTATTTATTAATATAATTATTTTTTCATTTGAATATGCTCTGCTTTTCAATAAAACATAAAGTCAGATGTTAAGTTCCTTTCCTTTGTTCTCTATTTACACCAGAGTATTTTAGGTCTGATGCTTCCTGCCCTCACAATGGAAACGGAGGCCAGTCACATGCTGGAAGCTGCGTTGGAGCAGATGGACGGCATCATTGCAGGTAAGAAGCGGAGGCAAGAGAGGTTGTCTGTGTGATGTGGAAGATTAAAATGGTTAAATGTATTCTGTGTTTAGAAAAAATGTCGGTGTAGTGATGGAGACCGCTGTTGGAGTTGAGAGGAACATCTTGAACCAGATTTTGCACATTTATACACAACAAATTAACATGTTTTAAGCTAAAAAATAAATATATGTCTCAATATGTTTGAACTGCTGTGTTCACATTTACGTTAAGTTTTCCAGATTACACATCTACAATAATGTCATGATGATTGAGGTGGACCAAAATGCATGCTCAATCTTTCTGTCAATTTGAAAGCGCATATTTTCAGTCCGAAAGCAAGATTTCTTGTTTTTTGCTCTCAAAACTTGAAATCCTTTTACTCAAAACTTCTCCTTGCTTTCACTGTGCTTTCGCAAACCTTTCTCCTCGCACTCAAAACTTGTCTCTGCTTGGATCAAATCTCCACTTGCAAACCTCTCTGCTTGCTTGCAAATCATTTTCTGCTCCCTTGTGGATCAAAAAAGTACTGTTGCCTGGCAACCTCTCAGCCAATAGAATGGAAGTGTCATACCGGGTGCTATTGGGAATTTTTCTGCCATAATTCGAGAGCACACATTTTCAGTCTGAAAGCAGGATTTCATGTATTTTGTTCAACACTTGTGTTGTGCTTACATTTTCAATTTGAAAGGAGAACTTGATGTCTTTCTTCACAAAACTTGAAATCCTTTTACTAATATCAATGTCTATTTTGTGTGTGTTGTTCTGTCAATTAACTCGCTTTTTCCCAACTTGTTTATAAAGAGATTAACATTTTTTATTAAATAGTTTTGACTTTGAACCAAACTTGATGAAATTGTCAACAAACCTAAATTTCTGAAGTCAGCCAACATTTATCAGTCTACTTACTGAAAGATATTCTTTTGACATCAAAGTCTAGACGATAAACTTTAGCTTCCCTTTTCATCTCTTTTTGCTCATTTGATCTAGCTGCTGAATTTTCTCAGCTAATGCAGCAGAGTCTCTCTGCCTTATTGAAAAACACAGCTAGAAAGTAAACTTGTATAAGTAGGTTAATCAGTGGCAAAAGAGTGAGCAGCACAAATTCAAAGAGGCTCATTTAGATGTGCGTTTGTGTGTAAAAAAATAAAAAGAAAGAAAAGGGGACGGGGTGCTTGCTGCAGCCCTCTCAGCCTTGACTAGTACAGATTTAACTAACAGAAGGGTAAATGTTTAATGTTATCCATCAACATGATGTGGGAAAACAGAAAGCATCTGTCCAGTAACACAGAGGGAGAGAAAGAGACAGATGGATACATTCCAGATTAGATATATTAGAGATCAGCATAAGTATATACAAAACACAGGGCTTTTGTGTAATCAAGAAAGGATTGGAAGTGAAAAATGAAATGTGGAAAAATATTGTTTATGTTAATGTATTTAGCCACATTTTTCATTTTCTGTCTTCCTGGTGAATTTGCATCATATTTTCTGAGTAAAATGCCACAGATTTTGACAAATTTCTGCTCTAATTTTCCGCTTCAGTCTTTGTCCATTTTATTAACATTTAAACGGTTTTTGATATTAGCTACTATAACTATTACAGTAAGTGTAGGAATGCACCAGTGTACATATAAGAGCTTTACTGATATTGAGTAAATCTCAAGACCATCAGTTTTAAAATGCCTCGACAGCTTTGTGCTTATGCTCAGCTTTTATGACCCCTCTCTGCAGCTGAACGTTTCTTATTGACATCTTTTGGCTTTTCCAGTAAATACCTCTGACCTTTGCTTCTGTCTTTTTGACTAACAAGTATCACAGAAGGTTTTTGCTGGATGTGGTTAACACGTTAAAGAAGATTTAAGCTTCCACCAGCAACGCACTCTTCATTCCCAGCCCTGAAAGCTCAAGTGGGCTGCTGCAGGCTGAGGAGAGGCTAAAATTTATGTGTTTGCAGCATTGAAGTGCAAAGCTCCATAGTAACTTTGGAGATGAAAATGGCTGTTTGTATTGATTTTATGTAAATGAGTATTTTTACAGAATTAATTCAGTAGTGTTAATTGTATCAATCATTTTTACAAACCTAAGTTACTCTAAGACCACATCAGTAAGAATCCAGAGAAACATTTAAACCATGGCATGCTTCACTTATCTCAGTTAAGGTCAGTGGTCAGGCTTTAACAATAACAGAGACAGATCAAAATTACACTCATGGGGGCTTCCACAAACAATAGAGGAGCAGCTGCAGAATTATTTAGGACCAATATTTAGAAGACTAAATACAGATGGAATGAAAGATTTAGAATAATTGAGTCATTCATGAGATAATTACTGACCTTAGTACACCAAAAGAGGACAACAGGATGAGAGGTGCTTCTATTTTTGGAGGGTGATACAGTCAGCCTTATTACTGAGCTCCCTTTGCCATAGACATGATAAATGGCTTGTACTTGAATAGCGCTTTATCAAGTCTATATCAGTCATTCACCCGCTCATGCGGGTGAATGACTGATAATGACTGATATTGGTGCTCACACATCTGTGCAGCACCAATAATTTCTGACCATACTTTAGTTATGAGGTGCAGACTGTTTTTGTCTAGTTAGCAGATAGAACAAGATTTAAAAAAAGGAGGAAAAAATTGTTTTTATCATAAATGTAGGTTATTATTGAGCACTTTTTCCAAATACTTGTATTGGGTGAAGTATTTCTTCTTCCTCACGACGTGTGAAACATTTGTGCATTTAGGTCAAGAAAATTGTCATCACACCATGCAATAAATAACGAGAGCCTCCACTAGCAGCACCTTAAATCTTTTAGCTTTATTTTAGACTAAAATGCTGTTTTTGTTTGCAGTTCCTGCAGCTGCTTGAAAACCTGCTGAACTCACTGAGTGCTCTGAGGCTCGCTATCCCAGCTCTCGCTGACCGCAAATAGAAACGCATTAAAAATCCCATTAGCGATAACATCAGCCAGTCACTAACAAGGAAATTAGTCACTTATCAACAGAATTTAGATACGTTGGTCATATTACATTCCACAATGTTTTTTTTATTTTTTTTTATCTGGTGGGAGCATGATGTGAATGCACTCCACGTGTTGTTTGTTGGGTTGGAGTTGGGTTTGTGCTGGAGTTGGGACTTGAACAAGGCTCTTCGTGTGCAGAGCTGTCCCTGCTTTAATGGTGGCTACATTTAAACAATGTGAACCTAAATAAATAAAGAATATAAACTACAGTGATCTCTTGTAAAATCTGGGTAAAATTGTAAGTTTTGTAAGTAAGTGAAGCTGTGTAGGTGTGCAAAGGGGTCTGCAGCTAACCCTAAGCCAACTGTTGTGTTGAAATTGGATTTTTTCTTTTTAATATTTTACTTTTGCAGTCAGGAGTGTGTTTTTATGAGAGGAGCGGGTCAGGAGGGGTTCAAGGATTGCCAATCTTTTCCATTATGACATTCCTTGATTTAGACCTTTTATTGTGCTGAGCCACCATATAACGTGGCTGTTTCATATAGCCACATTTACTTGACTGCATCCAGATGTGCTATTGTTGCCATCACAGTTTAAATATGAGTTACAGGGCAATAATCCAGGTGACACATGAACATTTAGGAATCTGCCGTCAAGATGGCTGGATCCGATTCAGTCATGCTTCCTGTTCTTTTAGCTTTACTTCAGTGTGTTGAATATATTTGAGATGTTAGTACAGATTTGCTTTTCCAATTCATTTTCCAATTTTATAACTTGTATTAGTGAAATAGTGAGTGATCGTCCCGTCTCACCACTCAGGTTCAAGGGCAGCAGCGATGGAGTTTTCCAGCACAGCGTACGATCTGGGTTCTCCTGTCAGCGCCGGTCCGCTGCAGGTCGTCCAGTTAGCCGAGGAGCTCAAACTTGCTCTGGAGGTTCAGCCCAATCGGGAGGAGAGAGACAACCTCAGAGCTCAGCTGCCTCCAGAAACGGCACAGGCTCTCATCGATTGGCTGCAGACTGGAAGTGTAAGTACAGGATCTGAAATGACAAACACTCTCCATGTATTTCCTTCAACTGTGTTTAAAGCAATTTCATAAAAGAAACGTATATAAATATTGCTGGATTATCTTACTATCTCTATTCTACTAATCAGATGCTTAAACAACCCATAAAATGGCCTGCGTGACGAAATTGCGTTGTGCAAGGTGCTGGTAGAAAGAAAACACTTAAAAAGTGAGGTAAATGTTTACCCTGACATGCTGCTTCTCATTGTTTCTGTCACCCTAAAACACCTGGAGAACTGGAGTGAATGTGTTATTATTATAAGAGCAAGTAGACTTAGAACATGTTCTGGTAAGTTTTCCTTGGAGACACCATTACAACTTAACTATTATTGACTTCCTGCACTACGTTCCCTCCCTCACACCGTCTGTCGGCCCTTTGTGGCCTCTCAGTCATTACAACTTCTCTGTTTACGTCAGCTTTTACCTCTCCTTCTCCCTCTTTTTCCCCTTCGCGCTCTCTATATAGTAGTGCAGCGTCTCCCCACTCACTGAGACTATGCATGTTTAGACACCCACCCTCTCTTTTCTCATGCAAGTCTGTTTTGTAAATGTAAATGAGGTAGCTTTTTATTTAAGCAGCCAAGTCTCTGGCAGGAGGACTTGATTTCTTTGGATTGTTACTCTGAGGTAAGGTAAAACTGCTCCAAAAAGTTGAAAGTATTGTCCTGCAATGTTTGAAAGATGGTTGCCGGTTTTGTTTTCGGATATGTTTTTCAAGTGGGAAGTCTTAAGTATGAAGGGTCCTGACTAAGAATTTTTATGCTTTTAGTAATCAGATTACTGGTATAAAGCTGGTTATGCTGTCAGAATCAGTTGGCTGCTGTTGCTGAGCTTTGTCCTGCAGAGGTTGCTGTTTTCTGTGCAGAAAGCAAAGTCAGTTTGTATGCAGAATAATGGAGATGGGTGCAGCTGAAGATTTTCAGCTTGTGCATTGTCTCAGCAGCAGATGTCTCCCATGTTGCTTTCGCTTGCTGCTCATTCCGCCCTTATTCTTTCCTTCTTTGCTTTGTTGAGTTTCCTCTTGTCTTCTGCTTCCTGTTCCTGCTACTTTTTGCTGCGTATTTTCAGTGCACAAGTTTATTATTTTTGTGAATATGAATGCACTTTACATTACACACAATTGACAATTAATGTCAAGAGGATGTTGTGCACAGTTGAGGGGATGATTGTAGAAAAGTGTAACTGGTTTTGAATTGTCTCATTTTTCAGTGATTGAAACAATGATATTCAGATCAACATATTACAATCTTATATTCTCAGCTCACTCCAGTTTTATACTTGCATACCTCTAGACTTATTCAAGACTGTTCATATAGAGAAACATTAGATAGTTTGGTATAAAACTGTTTGTTAAAAAAAAAACAAAAAACAAAAAATCCTTGCAGTACCATGCATAGGGCAAAATCAAATGTATAACATTTTAATTAAATATTTTAATTATTTCACTGACAAAATATTTAAATAAATATTTTGGCCACCGACAATAACGACTAACTGCAGCTGGACACCAACACACCTTCACCAAGCTCAACTGCAAGGAGACAATGGGCATTGTCTTCATAAAGAGAGAGCTTAAATGGTATTGTCAACACCTTTCTATACGTCATCTATTTCAAATGAAAAGGTTCAGTTAAGATTTTCAAAATTATATCATTAAAGTTTATAGAAACAATGGTGTGTGATTGTTTAGGCAATCCGTTTGGTAGGCAGTTATTTTTTTCCATAACTATCACAACAATTTTTCTTTGAAATGGACTGAGAAGCAACCTGGAAAATCCCCATGTCTTTGCTGAAACAAGAAAAGCTGCTCATGTGCAAATTTTTAAAACGCATAAATAAACGCCTGGCAGATCATAAGACGACTAAAACAGAAGCTTGGCTGCTCCTTCTTGTACTCTTCCTGTCTAACTTTTCCTTTTTCTCTTGCACCTCCCTGCTGACCTAAACGGAGCAGGATCAAAGATGTTGGAGCTTCATAATTAGTCTTCAACCCTGGGGCTTCTCTCCTGGGATACTTCACAGTGAAACTCATACATATACACAGGAAGGATTATCAGATGATTTGTGACTGCCACTCATTAGAGCGGACTCAAAATGTTTGTCTTCAGATACGAGATATTGGAAAAGCGGATTCCCTGCCCAGAGATTAGTAATCACAAATAGAGTGTATTTTCTTGTTGACTTGTATGCATTGTTTCACATTAAACTGACTAAACGTCCCCTCGTTCAGAATAGTATAAGGAATAATGAATATTATGTATGATATTCACACATTTAAAGCATTGTTTGGGGTCTCCAATCTCCTCAGCATTTTGATCATCACCCTCAGGACCAAAGAACATGTTTGACCTTCATCGTTAGTAAAATAAGAATTGGTACTTACTAATCTGATGACTCTGGGTTTCCATTGGAGCTGTACAGTATGTTGAGTATCTATCATAATTAAATGTCAGCTATCCAAACCAATCCCGAACTCTGTGAAAAAGTAATTGACTCCTAAACTTGTAAATTGCTCTCCCACCTTGGCAGATACATCTGCCGTCTGGTAGTGGAGGTATTTTGGCAGACTCGTCTTTACAGAATGGGTTAATTCAAGTTCGGGTTTTTGACATCAGCCGCTGTTTAGCTGTGTAGAAGGGAATTTGCTGGAATGCAAATTTGCACTGTCCTGCAGCATATACTTAAGTGTACTTGAGCTTAAGCTCATGAACTGATGACCAGAAATTAGCTGTGATTACATCAAGGTTTTTTTTTTTAATGCGCATTTTAAAGTATCGAAAAGATTGAGATTAATTCTAGCCTCCAGTGTGGCTGAAATTGTTTAATTTCAATGTTTATATGTAATTAGTGGGATCACAGTGAGTAGTAGTTTTTGTTACTATGGGAGAAAAAATGGTATATATTCATCTGATGTGTAATGGCACAATGTGGATTCTCTGTAGCTTGTTGAATATTAATTTAACCAAATGAAAATGAAATTCAATTGAATATTATCTTAATTTTAAAAAATTAGTAAAAAAAAAAAAAAGAGTGACACAGATATTTTATAGTGTCTGTCATAATAAAAAGTTTTATTTGTTGCTCCAACAATGAATAAATAAAACGACAAATAAATTCGGCAAATGTATTAACTAACAATATTTACTTGGTTCTGGAGAATAACTCATAAACCTACAACAAATAATTTTCTTCTGTTAAATATATAACAGTTCAATTGCAAAAATTTATGCTACCAAAGACACATTTTCTACTTTGTTTTTCTATTTAATGAGCATAAATTATTTGTAATCTGCTGCTTCTTACCTGTGGTGCATTCATTCATTATCTGTACATGTTTTTTTTTTGTTTTGTTTTGTCGTCTTGACACGTGGCTTACATTGTTATGATGTATGTGTCTGCAAAATATACAGGAAATGGGACCCCAGGCCAATAGTTTTAAACAAAAAGGGGAAAAAAAATGATGAGATGCAGAGACGCACAGATGGGGGCCGACACAGGAGACTGCTTTGAAGTCTTCCTGTACCGTGACTACAGCTTGATTCAAAGGGGGAGAGAAACTTTGTGTGTTTGTTTGTGCTTGTGAGTCTGTTGCTGCTTTGTTCGCGTTTCTGGCATCCGATGGGCCCAAACTCAAGAACAGATGACGGGGAGACTGAGGAAGAACCCTCCCACTTACCCCCTCCTCTCTGGACTCGGCCATTTGGCTGTCAGACTTCTCTCGGTAGAAAGAGAGGAGAAAAACAAATAGGGTAAGCAACTCTAAAATGAAGAAAGAAAGGGGGACAGAGGAGGCAGTGTTGGTCCACAGGAAAAGAATGATTATTCTTTCAGAAACTTTGGAATGAAGAGTAGTTTCTGAGAGAGGGAAGACGAGTAATATTGACGAGAGAAAGGAAGGACAGAATAAGGAGGAGGGGGTGAAGCAGAGGGGAGTTGTCCCTCTCAGGAGGCAGAGATCATAAAAACCCTCCTCCACAGCTGTGAACATCGCAGCAGTACTTGAATGCTGTGCAGCGGTTAGTGACTTCACTTTTACTTTTTTTTTTTTTTTTTTTTTACTTGGATGAAATGCACACACAAACTTAAAACGTGTGCAGAAACAGAAGAAAAAAAGTCAAGCCAGTGATGGGCTGGGAGCATGGAGACTCCCATTGATTTCTACAGACACTTCTCTTGGCTCAAAAAGGTGAGGGCTGCGTCCTTTTTCATGTTTGTGTTTTTCATGTCTGTCACGCACATTCCACGCAATTAATTTTGCAATCTGTGCATGCCCGGAAGGAGTTTTCTTATAGACAACAAACAGAAAAAGTACTGTTAAGAGGGAAAGTAAAAACTCTTCTGCAACAGTTTGGGAGTTGTTGATCTACTTAGGATGCATGCGTTTGTTCTGCTTGTATTGTGTTCTTTCCTGGCAACAGACTGTTTTCTGATGTAATTTCCCTTGCAGTCCAAAAGCAGAGCTACATCTCTTAGTTGCGTTGGATTTATGAAGACACTCTTCACATGAGTTTTTGTATCAGATTAGAAGCATTATCCGTCAGCTGATGGTTGTTGACGGTGCTGCGACTGATTCTGCAGGATTTAATCAGAGAGGGAATGTGCCATGTGAGATTTTATCAGTGGTTAAAAAATGTAATTGAATGTTTAACTGATAGAAGTGTTTGTCCACAGTTTATGCCATATGTTGTGCTGTCGTGTTGTATAATCAGTCCTTCTTCGACGTAACTCGGTGTGATAGTTTTTAACTCTCCCTTATTTTGTTATTCCCTGCTTCAAATTCAGCAGATTGTCTTGTAATTTTTAAGAGGTGTTTTTAACATCATTTTTCTTTCATACAATTTTTAACTTTTTTTATTCTAGTCATTTATCAGCCCTGTCATATTCCATTTTGTACCCACTCATTTAATTTTGTTTATTTATGCAGGTTGGTCCCATTGAGAGATGCTTTTTAGAGTGACACCTGGCAAGAACTACTGCAACACAGTTTAAGTACAAAGGTCACACTGCAGAGTAGTAAATCTAGACTCCAGACATTTCAGTTGGGCTTTGAATTGATAAGGGGAATTATTTACATTATTTATGTTTTATTTGACTTCAGTGGCCAATCAGATTTCTTCAGGTGAAAAAAATAGGAGAGCACAAACTCTAGTATGCATGCCAACTTTCAAAAATTGGGGAACATCTGCTTTGTTTGCTCCATTGTTCAAGTGCTATCCACATAAATGGGTGTCTCACTTCTCACTCGCGTCACCTGGATTAATAATTGTCACATCAAACGATTCCAGCCTTTGTCAGTATCTGCTTTATCCATCAGGAGTGGGTTGAAATTGGGAATTTCTAACAGTAAGTGGGTCAAGAGGTAGGGTGGATTCTCACCAGGATATCACAGGGTAAAACAGAGACACACAAGAGTCAAGACCAACAACCCTGTGCAAACTAATACCCAAAAGTTTAGCAAGAACAGTAAACCTAACATGCCAGATTACTCTGAGAGAACCCACATGTCTGTAAGATCATGCAAACTTCATATGTGTTAACCACACACTGCTGATGTGCTGAATCAAACAAACACATGAAAACAAAAGTTTATATAGCCACAGGAAATGGTCAAATTACCTTTGGATGTGGTTGGTGTTTTTAGTTTGGTGGTTTCGGAATATGCATTTAACGCATTTAAGGTCCCTGTCTTTTCTTTCCAAAGACCAGATGACATTTTTTCACTGAGATCATTTAAAGTAGGTGTGTGCTTCACTCTGTCATGCATTCTTAGACACTGGGATCATAAACTGAGTTCCACCCTCTTTAGCGGCTGAAACTGGTAGGTCCCCATGTTCCCTGTGAAGTACTTTAGGTCTATGTAGTGAGAATATGTGTAACTTTAACAAACTTTATCCTGAGTGGAAACTAGTCATCACAAAGCAGGTCAAAAATGGACTTCAAACATGTCCATTGGTCCAATTCATCAAAACTTGGAAAAAGATATTGTCAATTTTTACTTTGTCTCCTGAGATTCAGAACAATCACGACAAAACTGTCCCCTGTCAAAGTAGAGGCAGTTTATTTTATTCCAAAAATATATTTTTCAGGATATCTGGAGTCACAGTCTTCATATTACTTTTTATAGTTTTTATTCATCCCTGCATCCAAAACTAAAACCGTTTGTAGTGGTGTTGTTAAACATGTCGTACAAACTGTGGGAGTCAATAACGTGAGTCATAGTGGTTAGTCTGTTTTGGAAATAAAAAATGTACATGTGCATCACTACTTCCTCTAACTGGTACAACTTTGTTGAAGTTTCCTGAAAATACCCTGATGACACAGAGCTAAATCACAGAGCTAAATTCTAACTAATTTTCTACGAATAGCTTTATAGAATTTGAACAGTGTTACAAACACTGACAAGAGAAAGATTTCACACATTTACTCAAAAGTTTGATGTGTCCACTACTTTTCCTTCCATTCTCACATCAGGCGTTGACAGAGAGATAAAAACAGGCTGGCCTGGTTTCCGTTATCAGCCCTTTCAAGTACTGTGTCACCATCCTTAAATGGTTCTGCTTCTCTGGAGTCTGATGGGAAAGTCAGCGATTACAGGAGATTTTCCAGCTGAGCAACTTACCAGAAGTTATAGTGTAGCATTACTGCAAAACTAAATTTAAAGTTGAGACCTAAAGAAATGATGTTTCAATATATAATTCCTTGTGCCAGTGTCTTGGTGTTTGATCATAATATGATGATGCTGGGGTCATTTAGTCACATCAGAAATCTATAAATGTCCTCAGACCTTTTTGACCTCATCTGCAGATGACGCATCAAGAATTACATTCAGTTTTTAAGGTACTTTGTCTTTTCTTAAATGCGCAATAAGTCATTGCAGAAGTAATCTTGCCAGGTAATACAGCTTGGAATAAAGGTTCAAGAATTAATATGTCTGTCAAGAACTTGCAAACATTCCTGACAGAATCTGTTAATCTGTATTAGAAGCGAGAAAGCAGTTTGGCTTAGGTGGAAAACAAAGATGTTTTCAAAACTGCGTCATTGGTGTGATGGCAGAAAGGGCCACACATTTTAGTTCTCTGACTTTCATATCAAGTCCTGGACTGTCACAAATAATTATGATGGAGCATCAAAATGTAGTTCAGCTATAAAATGTGTTAAATGTATTAATGCTGAATGTGGTACATGAAGGGTGTTGTAAATACTGATGAACAGCATTTTGTCATTTGCCGTGGCTGAATGTTACTTGTATCTCATCAAAAGGACCAAGGAGTCACAAGGTGTTTTCCCACAACTTCCAGTGTTCAATTGATGCTAGTGCATGCTTTGGACCAGTTCTTTGTGATCCCACGGCTGCAAGTTCTGGTTCTGGCACCACTAGGCTGGTCTCTGTGTTTTCACCAACCTGAAGAAATTTCTTATTTCACCAGGAGTTTTAGGTGGTCTTTTCTACACAGTCACAGTTTTTTAGTGCCTTGTTTATATCTCCAAAGTTACTTTTGCTTTAGATATTTCTAAATTTGGGATTATGGTTATTTATTGTGATGTCACCTACGACAAAGGTCAATGTCCAGCAGATCACTACATACTGCAGATATTTCCACTGCATCAATAAATGCCAATAAGTACCGATCAATTCAGAGATCAGCTGATTGGGATAGTAGAACCTTCAAAATGCCCAGTTTTCTTTAAAAGCATGTTAGTAAATTATGTTGGTAAATTTAAGGCATCTTTTTGTGCTTCAGAGAAATGCTTTGTACAACAGTGGGAGGATCAAACATTTTATACAAGAGAGTAGTGGTGTAATAATGTGGCTTCTAGTTTGCTCTCGGGTTATAGAAAACCAAACCATTTAGAACAAGTTTAGAACTTGCTCTGGCACCAGCCCTGGTTAAGCAATGGAACTATTTTGGTGGTGAAACCTTAATTTTCATCGAATGCTTGAACCAAAACCGCTGATTTGCTTTTGAACTCTGCACCATCTGTAGGTTGAGCCCAACCATGCCATGAAGGTAGCTCAGTTCACCCAGGATGTTGTTGTTCTGGTCATGGTCCATGTCTCTTTACATGGAGTTGGACAACGCATTAACCATTTACTCGAGAGCTTTGTTTTTCGATTTAGCTCAGAGAGACTGCTCCCTCATAACTACAGACAAATTATCCATTGTCTGCTCCATTCTGGTCACTTGGAAACCAAACAAACATTTAAAATTCCTCCACTTGAGGTAAAGACCTAGCCCATTTGGTGCACAACCCTCGCCTCTCTAGCCAATGCTAGGTCATGCACTAAATGCTAGGTCATGCACTTGGTGCAGATGTAATGATTTCTCGTGGAAGTCATCCTGTAACTTGGGCGAAGGGTTGCGAATTGTGAGAAGGGCTTTTCCTGTCCAAAGTCTAGTTTCATAATCGTATAAATGAAGACAACCACATTATGGACATGAAAAACTTTGCTTTGATTATTATTTTTTTTATTTATATGGAATGCCAAATAAATTTCTTCTTATTAGTTAAAGATATGAGCTTATACGTTTTCTGTAGCTCTGAAGCTGATAGAAGCCAAAAGCGTCTTATTTTCAGTTTCTTTTGGAAAATCCCTGTTGACAGTGACAGTTGAGGAAGTAGCAGCTTCAGACCAAAACGACTGCATAATCTGAAAAGAAATACAAACTGCTCCGGCTCTTCATCTGCAGTTACTTTGCTCGAGTTTCATTTTCAACTCCCGAGTTGTTAAAAATATAATCCTGGTGAGAACTGGGGGAGATTCTGACCCAGAGTGTCTCTTCCTTTTGTGCTACAGTAGATGCTATTGAAGCCTTTTCTATTTCTAGATATGATACGGCTTCTTTTCCTGCTCTTTTCCTGTTTTGCCATGGGGCTTGAAATATATCCATAACAGTTTATATAAGATATGTTTTGTTCCACTCCAAGGTCAGTGGTGGAGTCAGAGAGGTCTTATGAAAGTTTTATCGCAAGCCTCAGTGACAGTGTGGGTCCGTTTTGAGATAAATGAGACTCTGAGTCAGATGATGTTTCATAGGAATGCATCATGTGGTTTAAACAAGGGCCATTCTGTGAGCTCTTTATGTAAATCTGACCAACGGTAACCTTAAAAAGTGAGTGTTAAGTAGCAAATGGATTTAGATTGTCTTTCAAATTGTAAGACATGGGTGCGCTGCAGACATCACCAACATAATAAGTAATATTTCTACACAATCGATGGTTGGAAGTCCAAATAAAGGCAATTTATAATGTAGTACTTAACATACCAACTCATGGGCTCATATCTTGCAGAACTTTGTTTAAATCAACTTTCTGAAGCGATAGCCTCCAGCATGTATTTCAGTTAATTTCTAGTATGTTTCTATGTTGGGTGGAAAGCCTTAGGACTTAATCAGAAAATTCAAGTCAGCGTAAATTTTTGGCATACTCACGATATGCGACTACTCACTCTTTCTCCGTAAGCTTCCTATTAATATGCATGTTTCTTTCTTGTGTCCAGGTGAGCCTCTGTACTCCAGCCAACAATGAAACCTATCAGGAACGACTACTTCGACTAGAAGGAGACAAAGAATCTCTGGTGCTGCAGGTCAGAGAAAATGTTTTTTTTTCAGTCATTTTAAATGTTAATGAAACAATATGCAAAATGTTTCGTCTTCTGTTTGTTTTCAAACGGTATTTTAAATCCATAAAATTAACTTCTGGCAGGATTTTGCTATCATTCCAGCTGTTGTAGTGTATAATCAAGGAACTCCAGATATTTTGTGTTACTTCATTACAAATCAAGCTCAGACACTTTCACAACCACATGTGAAAACTGACAACTTCCACAGCAACTATAAATATCAAGACTGTAAAGCTTAGGCACGGGATGATTACAGGTCTCAGAACTATGTCATGTCAACAGGTTCTCTATGCGCTCAGATCAGTTTAATAGCTAGTTCAGGCAGCTGTGATCTCCAGAGTATGGCTTTAATTCCTCATATTTAATTAGCTGTTATGAAGCTGCTCCTCAGGCTGCCTTTTCCTGTCTGTGTTTGTTTTGCTCTTTGAAAAGCACTTTTTTTTTTCTGCAATGCTCACAATCGGCTGAACGACCCCGGCTCACAAAGCTATCATAAAGTCTATATCTCATTCCTTGCCGCCACCTCTCCCCCACATGCGCACCTACTCGTTACACATTCCTCATCTGACATCAACTCTGATTGGCTGATAACCAGGGATGACCGGGGCTTCTGTTTCTTTGACGGAGGATTTAATTGGCTGTTGACAGTTTGTCCGTTTTGTGGGTTTCCGCTTTACTTTCTCCTTACCTGTTTCAGCTTCAGGTCTGCATATGTGAAGTGTAGCTCTGCTTCAACATTTATTTCTGTTTGTATTAGCGGATATACACTCTGTGGTTGGCTTATGGCGTCCGTGTAGTAATGAGGAACTATTTCTTTGTGTTCGCCGGAGGTAAGACGTTGTACTTTAAACTTCCTTTTTGCACTTCATGCAGTCCTGCTAAAGGTGTCTGAAGTAGTTCTTGTTTTGGTGATAAGATACATTCAGTTTAATTATTGGGTACCTGTGATTTATATGATTGTGTGCCTAGTAGTGTTTTAAAAGCAACTCATTGCTTTTATTCACTTGCATTTGGCACATTGTTGGAAAGGAGGGGTAGTTAGATCATTTAACACATGTTGAGTGAAAAAGTTGGCTGTGAGACAAGACATGACTGCAGGGCTGAAAGTCAGAGAAGTGACAGAGAATCAGCTGCTGTCAGATGGATTTAGCACACTGTGGTAATAAAAGAAGGGTTAAAGTGTGTTTGGCAGGAGGTAAATGTGTTGTCTGGGAGATCAGAGTAACTGTGAAACGCATTCCTGAGTGACAAGTTGCTAAGTAAATGGATGTTTCTGTGGAGCTAAATGTTGAGATTTAGCTACTTTCTGTAGTGTTTACAGAAAGTGTGTTGGAGGACAAAAGTTTCTGATTTAACTTCATAGATATGCCTTTTAGAATAACTCCTACCATTTGAACTTTTCCACACTTTGTCACATTGCAACAACAAACTTCAAAGTATTTTCTTAATGTTTGATGTGGTAGACCTATAAATTCATAAAGTGAAAGGAAAATGATGCATGCTTTCTCAAGTTTCCTGAGTCAATGTTTTACAGAAACCTTTCTTTTTATTTTGCAGCTGTTTGTAAGTCTTTTGGGTTACATTTCTACCAGACTGACATATTTTACATTCCTCTGTTCAAAATTCCTCGACCTCCTCGACTGGATGGAGTAAAACGTTGTGAACAATATTCTCTTTTTACCCTTTTTGTAGTATCAACTTATTAGTTACAAGTTCTCATTTCTTGTCTAAAGTTATTGGTGAAAGAAACAAATATATCTTATTTGTTTCAAAACAAGTAAAAAAACATGCAGGTTGAATTGAAAATGTTTTTATAATAAATCATTTGATTATAACAATACAAATTTTAATGACATTGTTTAATTTGGTGTAAAAAAAATATATATATATATATGTAGTCGTCTCTTTCTTGCAAAAAATATCAGTTTGTATAACAATGAAATTCTGGATTAATGCACAACATGATGCTATGAACATGTTGTTTATGTTTTTCATTAGTATCCAAAGCTGCTGACACATCTTTGTGGAATGCACTTTATTTTAGTTACTACTTTGGCTTTTATCTTGTTCTGCTAAAGTTAGCTGGAAAAGTGCTAAAGATGAAAATCACACTGTCCCAGGCAATTGCTGAGCAATCCTCCCTAACCTTTGAGTACTGCTTGAAGGCTTCAAGTAATCGCAGTTGGGATTTAAAGTGAACTTCATTGTTATTTTGTGGTTCTTAAGGAGAAAATGGAAAGCCTCCATCTTAAAGGATTTTGTACTCCAACAGGTAAGCGTTTTGACGGACCAAGTTGAGGCTCAGGGAGAGAAAATCAGAGACTTGGAAACTTCTTTGGAAGAGCATCGACAGAAATTGGCTTCCACAGAGGAGATGCTGCAACAGGTAAAACATGTAAAAAAACAAAAACTATTTGCTGTGAATTTTAACTTTTGCAAAAAATCTTATTTTGTCATCCAATAGTATTTACTATTCTATTTAAATTAAAGCAGTGCTTGTAATATTGCTGCACATGTTACACGACTGATGTGTAAAATGCATCCTATTACATTTGATTATTATTTAATGTCATGTTAGTCAGTCACTTTATGTTTAACTTTTTGTGATTGCTGGTATATTTATTGTTTTTAATCTAACAAAAAAGAGTAAACTATGTTTGTCTGAAATTGGAAGTCATAAAAGTTAACCATGGAGCAGAACTACCGATAGTATCAGTATTTGGGCGGCACACAGCTCAACGGCACTATGTTTACATGCATACCTTGCCAGCCAGCTGGAGATCACAATCACATCCATCTTGCACAGCTTCATACTGAATGTTTGTAGTTAAAGCACCTTCTTTTATGGCTTTTTAGACGTTCTACGTTTACAGCTACACACACGTCCACTACTGATATCTAAAACATGCCACGCCTGCAAGTACAGATCTGTTGTAATCAACAGAATGCCAGCGCTAATGATCTAGATTTAACTCCACTAACCAAAACTTGCAGCTGAAATCTGAGTTTCTTTTTAGTTTCTAAATATATTGTGGCAATAACCTTATGTGCAATGTTGATATCGAAAAAAACTTCAGAATGCAACAAGTTCCAAATCTGGTTAATTTACACTTTGTATGGAATATTCGTGGTTTTTCATAATGTCATTGCAATAGCTGTTCTCAACTGATCCATTTTAAAAACATCCCAAAAAGTGTGATGAACATCAAGATCACAGGCGGAAAATGTACATTTGATACCAGTTGCAATATTTATCAATACGATTATGCATCATCAATAAATAGCATTACTTGTTATACTAGTTAATTTGCTTCATATATTAGTAAATGATTTTAAAATAGTTATATGTAAGATAGAAATTTTTTAAGCTCATATGTCTTAATTATTTTTAAAAATCTTAAAATGTCTTTAATTTGAAGTTATTAAAACTTGCAGAAACCCTGGATCAAGCTTTTATAGATAAACTTTACTATGATGGAAAAATAATTCAAGCTAGATTACAAACACAACAGTCATACTGGTGTTAATTAAAACCCGATATCACGTTTATGGCAAAACGTTGGTGCTGAAGGTTTCAGCTAGGAGAGAAAATTAATAAATAAAGGAGTGGCAGTTTGTTTTATTGCTTATTCCAGTTTGTCTTGACCTCCTTTGACTCCTGTCCTCCAAGCTGATGTAAGGTGATATGAACGGCACAAACACCAAGTAGGTTCGACAAGTCAAAGCTCAACAATTTCCTGGAAGGAATGAGAACATTTGTCTGACTTAAAGCAAACTAAAACTGAAGGTAGCTTATCTTTCCTGTAAAGACAAGTTATGGTCTTTACAGCATGGTGAGTAATACTAAAATTGCATTATTTAGTGTTTTACTCAGCCAGTCAATCAAAAATTAACTATACAGCACAGTAACCCATTAATACCTCAGTTTATATACAATTCTATAAATTATTATTATTTTTTCTGTCCAACAGATTTAAATTAAGTTGAGATTAACCTGAATGTAGCACATATATTGTGCCTAAATTTAGATGCTTGGAATGCAAAATAAGATATTGAACCTAAAGTAGACTATTAATGGTTCTGATATGATAATTTGCATGTTTTCAGTGAAAATATCAACAGTATATACTGCACATTATATTTACATCCTTATATCCCATCTTCCATCCATCGTTCTAAATTTCTACATAAAAAAAAACATTTTAGACTTTCACTAGCTTTTACCTAGCAATTCAAATAAATTCTTGAAATGTATTGTTCTGTGTGAAATAAGTCCGTAAAACTAATAAGTTTCATTTTTACAACTGAACAAGTGAAACAAATTAATTTGAAATGAGGCCCGTGTAAGTTAAGTGCTCCTAAACCTACAAATACTGAACAATCATTTTAGTAGTTTGTTGGTTTTCCCATCTGCACTTAGCTAAAACACAAGCAGCAGCATTTGGTTGTCATGATAAAAGTGAATAAACAACTGTGAATGCTGTAGTACTTTGTACACATTTAAAGTCGCTGGAGGATTAATGATGAACGCTGATGTCCTTTCCTCTGGGTTTTGTGCTAAACAGCGAATTGCCAAACTAAATTGCTCAACAACAGACATTTTTCCTTCTGTCAGCATGTTGCATATTTGAGAGAACATGCTGATGTTGGCAGCTAGCTCAACAGATGGTAATTATAGTCCAGTGGACCAAAATAATTTTAGCTTCAGTCTGGACTTTTTTGAACACCTATTCATCCAGATGTTAGAAAATAAAGATGTGCATATTATTTCCAGGCTTTTTGAAACGCTTGCGTCTTCTGACACCTCATTTAAACACAGCACGGATCGGATCGTCTGCCCTCGTGTGTGTTTCACATCTTCTGTGGTCAAGGTGACTAAAACCACCTCTGAGCCAGTTTGACAACAGATCAGACCAGGTTTTTTTCCCAGTTGTTTTTCTTGACGTCAGCAGTGAAGCAAACTCATGAGTTCTGCCAGCCTGGACACAAAAGGACCCCAACCCTGACTGCCACAGAATCAGCCTTCTGTTTAAACTTCTCAATGGGCTCTTTGTCCTCCTTGTTGCCCACATTGAGTGTGAAAAGGCCCCAGCTCCAAAATAAAAAGCCTTATCAGGAGTGTTATGCTTCTTTCTATCGTCCTGCTAGCTTTAATTAATATTTTCTAGATTTATGTAGAAATGCAAAACACAGTATCTCAAATTGACAGCCAATTACTAACACTGCTGCAGCAATAGATCTTTTCTGCAGTCAGTCATGATTTGAGGCTCTAGCAGCACCGATATGCGGCCGTTGTACATATTTTGACCGCTGATCAAACACACAAAGTGATAAGAGATGTTTGGTAAAGAGAGATTTCGGTGTGGGGACTGATAAAGGTGGTCTGCGTCTCGTGTGGTATTTTGTTTCGTCTTCTCCAGGTTCTTAACTCCTCTTTGTGTACACGTAGAAGGCAGATTTTAAGGATTTAAAATGTGACGACATGTCTGCTCTCTCTTTCCTGACTGCTTCTATCAGTGCGGAAGCTAGAATAAGTCTTCAGTGCAACAAGGATTATGCTAGGCCGTGATGTACTGCAGATAAATCCAAATATTTCCATCACTGATAAGTAAACACTGCTTGTACAGACAAGCCAGTACCTTTTAACACTGAGTTTGACCTACAATTCCTGAAAACTTTATTTCCTTAATTTGTTCAGCTATGTAGTTGGTAACAAAATATGATGCTCAAATCTGATACATAAAGACAGTCCCTGAAAAACAGAGAATCCAGTGCTGCTCCCTTTACCTTTGCCAAGCACTTTGACTAATTATTCAGTATTATCTTCCGACCTCAGTTTCCTCTTGTAGTGCTTGGCATTAGATATTTCTGTGCTTGCATTTGAATGCACTAGTTTGAAGCTCAGTTTTCTGCATAAAAAAATCACCAATCATAGTTTTGTAGCTGATTTCTAACCAGGAGTTTTTGTGAAGCTTTGACCTGCAAAAGGATTTCTCTTAAAGTACTATAATGAATTATATTGAAAAATGTATATGTATCAGTTGTATGTGTCAGCAAATAATTATTGTAACAGTATTCAGTAGTTGTATATACTATTTATTAGCTAGTTTAGATAGTGACTTGTAAGTTAAACTTGACATAACTTTTTGTGTTAAATTGCAAACCAACAAATGACCATGTTTAGGCGCTTCAAAGCAGAAGGTTTAGCTTGTGTCAACATAATATGTCATAATACAGTCATAATATGTTTTAGGATGTTATTAAAAACATTTACAGAGTCTGTATGACTCCATGTCCAGTGTTTCCCTGAGCCATTTCAGGTTTGTGTACATAAAAATAACTAAAGTAACATGAAATGGTTTTTACAGTCGGCACAGTGAAATGTACTCATCGTTATCCCGGATGTCATCCTCCCACACTTTGTCATATGACATTTCCCAATTGAAACTGCTGCTCTGAGTTGTTTGTACATTCTTTAGCAGTATTGTAATGAAGTGATGTGGACAGGAAGCAGGACCTGCACACACCCAGATGAATCAAATCAATGTCTCCAAACAAGGTCATCATTAAAGTCCCAACAGTTCGTCAGCTTAACGATTCACTAAAACTTAATTTGAAATATACCTTTGAAATGAATGTTTATCTGTTTTTTTTATTATTCTTCCATAAAAGGTCACAACTAATAGTTTGAAAAAGTTCAGAGTTTTCAGAAGGCAAATGAAGAGTATTTTACCTGATCAACAACTGCACAACAAAAAAAAAAAGTCTTTATGAAATATACATTTAGATGTTAATGTATTTACAACATGAAGTAAATGACTTTGGGATGTGAATAATATCTTATCTACCATTAAGTTAAAATTAAAATGTCATTGCTGTCATTTTTTGCTTTTGTTTTTGTTTTTTTGTGTGCTTTTGCTGCCACATTGAGAATGTTAATTCAACTAAAGCATTTTAAATTTGAAGCCGTTTTTGTTTTGGAGTGTGGAAAACCTTCAGATGAATTGGTAAAACCTAAAGGTTTAAAATAAAACAAAGCTATTGTAAACATGTACAGTATATATTCTTCCTTGATCATTTTAAAGTAGACTCTATTTTAAATTCCTCTTGATTTAAACCAGATGAGTTTGGAGTCCAGACTTAGACATTTCTGTGTGTTATTTATTTTACCCCAATTTGGAGATGACCAAAGCTTTTTTTAAAGTGATCTATAATTAGGGGTATAGGAGCAAGGCACATTAAGGACAGGATAATTTGGCACGTGTTGCTTCTTACAATTTAGTAAAAGCAAATGTCGAGCAGCTGAGCTGTGGCGGACCACCACAGACGTCTGATAAATTACCTCTAAATATTGCAGCTTATCCCTCTGTAATGCGACGCTGGTGTGAGATTGCAAACTGACAGTCAGCTGCCATAACTAAGCAGATTTTCTGAGCTGGAGTGATTATGGGCTTTTAACTGTCTGACTGTGTGGCTGTGGTGTTGACACAACTTGTTTACTATGTCCACTTTGAGAGGAACTGTATCCGTTTGTGGTCAGAGTGTTGACTTTTACGCTTTTTAATATGACTTTTGTGCATTAAGCACATAAAAGAATAGAGAGATGGGTGAATAATTGATTAAAAAGTGATATCGTCATACCATTATATGGAGAAATTGTTCAGTTATATTTCCAGTTACAAAGCATTTGCTTTCTTAATGCCACTGACATTTTTATCCGGTCGAATGGGCCCTTAAAGCCTCTTACACCTCATCACAAACCCTGGTGTAGCAGCTAGAAGGAGCTAAAGTTTCCCAATGCTGACAGTGTCACTATGAACCCCAGTGCTTCTTCTAGCTGTGACTTCTTTCCCTGTTTCTCACTGAGGAATGCAATGCCAGGCTTGTGTATGCCCGCCCGTATTCTAGCTGCAGCCTAAAAACCTCGCTACGTCCTTTGGTCTCCAAGCAACCAGCACAGCAAAACTCGGGCACGATTTGGAGGAGTGCGCCTTGTTCCCCTACTCTGAGCTCATGAAAAACTGAGCTACTTTCTATAAAGGGAGCTTTGATGCACATACCCTGTAGTGTTTTGTTTTCCAAAGAAAAAAAGTAAATCTTAGTTGCCCGTCAACTTCAGAAAAAAATCGATCTTAAGAAAGATCATATTTTTTGTTTCATCCTGAGATGGAAAAAAACACCTCACTAGTTAATTTTCTTTTCAATTTCTCTCAAAAGTGTTTTGATCAAGATGATGACATTCACAACTACTAAAGTTTGAATTTTGTAGACGCTTAAGGGGAATTGGAAGTAGTTTGGATGGGGAATTGAAAGCTTACATACGTCATAAAAAACTAAAACTTTATCATGCTCATGGGAAACTACGTCTCTTATCTGCCTCTTTTTCAGACATGCTTTCTTTTCCTCTCTACCAATGAAGGACAGCGTTATTAATAGTTTGCAGCAAGCCTGTGTCTGCGTGAGAGCGTGTATATTTAGCTTTGTGGGGTCTTTATCCCCCAGCCAGACTTCTCGTAGTGTGGGAAGAAGATTGTGCTGAGTGGAATCCTTGCATGAACGACGCATGTAAAACATTTTCTGCTACTGGGTTTTGCAAAAGCAACATAAGTGTCTTTTTTTTTTTCTTCTTCCATGTGTGCAATAGGATCTACAGAGTACATTCATTGTTTATTTGTTTTTCAGGAGCTGAGGAGCAGGACTTCTCTGGAGACCCAGAAGCTGGATCTAATGGATGAAGTGTCCTACCTGAAGCTGAAGCTGGTCACCATGGAGGAAACACGAACCAACACAAACCCTCAGGATGCTGCAAATGCAAAGAACAACAAAGCTGAGGTAGGGGATGTCAACCAACTTCACTCAAAGATAGCAAAAAGGCCAATTTTGTTCTGTGATAATTTGACTTGTGACAATTTTTACATGCTTTACACAAAGAGATGGACTTTTTAAGCACAGTTTATGTAACTTTCTTTTTAATTTCAATGAAAAACAGGTTGTTATGCTTTGTGTTGCACAGTAAATCCTGCTTAAATCCTATCAGCAGATCTTGTCAGCAGACAGACCTTCAACAACATTTAAGCATGTATTGCAGCTCATTCTTTGATATTTTTGTGGGATTTAATGTTTTTTTTTTTTCCCCAGGCTTTATAATTATCAAAAATAATCTGGGTATTGTTTACGCCAAGTTTCTTTGGTTGAAAGAATTTAAGTAAGTTGAGCTAAATTTGGTCTATAAATCCTAGTTTTCCTAAACTTTTTCTAAGGTATTGTATATATTAGTTTATTTCTACCTTCAAATTCATACTTCATTACTAATATTACAGATACATGTAGTGTAGTTTTGCTTTTTGGGACCTTCAGACATGCTTCATGTGTATGTCACCTATTTATTTGACTTCTGAGTCTCCAGAGAAGTCCTGTTAAAAGTTTCTTTAACTGTTTCACTAATAGCTAATGTATGCACCATGTCCAAAATTTATTTTTGGGTTTCCCCATTGAGATCTTTGGGACAAAAACAGAATTTGGAAAAGAAAGATGCTGACAGTGTCAATTACTTTTCAACCAATGTCTGCCCTTTGTTTTTAACTCTCTTTAGATTGTTGTGTGTCTTCCTCAGAGGCATCTACTGAAAGTAAACTAAGCTTCAAGCTGAATACTAGAGGCAGCTGTTGATTAGCTGCATGTAATGTATGCAGGGATATAAGTGGTTTTGATCTCTTCTTTGTGTGACTCACCTGTTGACTGGTGGCAGATGGTGTCAGGAAAGAGAAGTGTGACTTATGAAACGTGTTAATGTTAACAAAAATCTAAATAAGATATTAAGAAGCAAAACATTTGGTTATTTAAATTGTTCATTTCCTAGAGTGTCATTTTATACGGTAGTTTTCTAAAATAAAAATAAGAATCGGGTGGACAAATTTGAATTTGTTTTTAACCTGACTGAGTGGTCAAACTATACCATATTCATGAGGATACATTAACTTTAGTATTTGGCTGAAAGTTTTTTTTTTTTTCTTTAGTAAGTTTCATTTTAATGATTGCCATTTTCAGCCCAACAGTAAGCTTCTTGATAATTGACCACGCTTTTATATAAAAATTTTGCAAGTTAATTTAAATTGTTTGGATCTCAGACTCAGTTAATTGAAGTAGTCCATAAATTATTGATGAGGTTTCATCAAGTGCCACTCTTTCTCCATCTGATGTGTGTTTGGTTGGAACTCACAGCCTTGTTTAACCAGCTCTTGATCTGAGGTGAAGTCAAAGACTTTCAAAGGTAGGTCTCAGTCATCATTTTACCATTCACTTTGTGCAATACACCAGCAGCGGTAATTAAATCTGGAAGATCCCAAAAGTTCACCATTTGATTCTTTTGGCCAAGTGTAACAGGTTGGAAAAGCAACAGGTTTCCCTCTAAAACTATTCATAAAAGCGCACATTCATAAAGTTTTTCCACAGGTCTATGCAAAAAGTAAGTGCAATAGTAACGAGAGCGCTCATCAGGTGATGAAAGACCTGCTCTTTTGTCTTGGAACTATTACATATGCAATAAGAACGCAACAAAAACATTCCAACACCACAAAAAAGTCACTGGCACAGCTAATAGTGGAATCCTTGATGAGACGCATATCTAAGCACTGCAACTCTCAAACAAGCCAGAACACATTAGATGGTTTCAGCAACAGCCATTAAGTTCAAAGTACAAAAATAGTCTCATTAAAAAAATCTTTTAAAGAAGGAAAGCGTACTTCACCTTAAGGCCTTCAAAATATCACAAGACTGCAATGTGATTAAAATGCTCCCTGCAAGAGGAGTTTAATTCCCTGTGTTATCTGATTTATTTCTAATGGACAAAGCTCAGTTATATAATGTGCAAAGAAAGCTTTGACATCATTCTAAAGTTAGGCTGAAAAATAACCGAGAGCGCCACATGCCATCGCCATTTATGGTTTTATAAGATTCAATACAGTAGGTTGGGAAAATATAAGGGATAATTTAAAACTGCATCGTATTCAAAGAGCCACAGCAGTTGCATTAAAACCTGTTGAGATGATGTAATTCTTAGAAAGCGAAAGGTTGCGTGCAGTGTGTCTCTGAATCAGAGTTTCTATTCAGCTTAGCAGCAAGTTTCTGCTCCGCTGAAGGTAGAAACAATCCCATTAAGACCTTCATGGGTCTCAAATAATAACGCTCAAATGCATGTGTTCCAGCCTTATCTGTTGAGATGTCTTTTTTTGTGATAGTTATTTTCTTTGTGTGCAATTTGTGTCTTTTGACACTAAGCTGCTCCCCACTGGCACAGCAGATCCTGAGAATGCTCTTGTGGGGCTTGGCATTAAGAAAGGCTGTGCTTCTCCTGAATAAACTTGATACAGCATTCTAGATGTGCAGAGGCCAGTAATATGTTGATGGAAAGTGATAAGCATCAGATGGGGAGGAGGAAGCAGCAAGTGGGAGGTAACATGATGATTAAAAACAGAAAAAAAAACTCAGAATGGAAAGGATGTGCTGTTAAAACAAACCTGTCCTATAAGACATGCATCGTTACCAGGAAAAATATTTGCAATACAAATCCTGTTGCCTAAAACTGCCATCTGTTTTGTTCTGTAAGTGATCCACGGTGTGATCAGACGCTACAAGAGACATTTATAATGTTAACACAAGTTTCTCTCAGAAAAGAAGATGAAGAGCTGAGCTATTTTCAGTTTCTTTCTCTACGTCATATCTTTATTTCCATCTCCTAGTCAATAGTTCTATTCTGGTAGCTACTTGGAGCTAATTTTCAGACTATATCCTACTGGTTGACAAAAAATAGACTATTTAGTTTTTTTGCTGTTTGAATTACCTAATTATCTTAAGTAACTATGTTAATCTTTAACCTCCTGTTTACAACCATGAATCAACACAAGCGGAAAGCGAGCTAATCCTTTTAACGTAGCATTTCTCAGGCCAGGTTTTGCAGGTCTTCACTGTGGTTTCTGTGTCGTATACGAGAATTTGGGTGGAATTATGAGTCAACTGTTTGCCTTTGAGTTTGTCAAAGAGAAGTGCAGAGCTGATGAGTGTTTGAGTGAGGTTACCAACCAGACACACATTGCCCCTTCGCCTCTGTTTTGCATGTGTAAGTTACTAAGAATGTACATGGTTGGGATTACTAATTCTCCTTTATTTATTTTTGCTTGTTAGATGGTTCTGATTGGTTGAAGTAGGTTTTGTGTAGAGGCTCCAAGCAGTCAGTAGCTTCCCCACACTAAAACAAAAACATTTTATTTGATCCATTTTGATTCACACCATTAGTACATAAAGGAACTGCCTTAGAGACTTGGACCTCAGCTTTTGTTGCTTTTTTCATAAACTTGCAGTACTTGTAAATGGACAGGTTTGGACACACTGTGATGTGTCCAAACAGTTAAGACAACAAAGTAGACGAACTGCTGCAGGGTGTAAGATACTGACAGCTGGGACCAACTCCACAAAGCACCACTCTGAAGAATGTATCCTTTTAAATATTTTGCTTATTAAATATTCGCTGTGTGGCGAAAGGTCCCAAGACGCTCATAGCCAATGACTCTTCTACAAAGCTGTGGTCTTTAGCTTTTGTTGGAGAGATGGGAGCTGGAATAGTAAAAGTGATGATGCGTGTTTGTGCGTGCGCTTTGTAACAGCTGCAAGGCTCCAGTGAGCTGTCAGGAGGAATGACAGGCATCCATTCTGAGCATTCCTGGGGGTAAAACACTTTCACCTCAGGAAACTACACCAGTACGACACAGGAAAAACAAAAAACAAAAAACCTTACAGCCAACCGACGATCGCCTGGGAATGACGCGTTTAGTTTGATGGTGCATTTTTCAGGTTATGCAACAGGTTCTAAAAGATTTTACATGACTGTGAGATGAGGCTGTTTTTCTGGGAAAGCATTTATCAAGTTATTTTGTATAAAACAAGGGATATGTGTGTTTTTTTGTTTCCCTCACTGCTTTTGTTTTTATCGCTCTCTGTTTCTATCTTCTCATCTAGTCTTGCTCATTCTTGTGGATCTAAACTTTGGAAGATATGGGGGACAAAAAAAGACCCATCTTGGAGATGACTATTGTTCTGCTTCGACTAAAAATAGCTGGAAATTGATTAATTTATATAACTTAGATTTTGCTTCCACACAACCAGACTTGCTTGTAATATTTTAAAGTGGTTTTCAGAAATAGACAGGATTTCTCAAGGTTTTTCCAGTGTTTTTCTTTGTTGTTTAGCTGCTTTTTCACTCTTTTTTTCAGTCCAATGATGATTTTCAGAAAAATATTTTTATTTTTGTTTTGTAATTTTCTTACCTTTGACTTTTAAGTTGGAAAAATTATCCTTAAGTCAAAGGATTAATGGGTTTTAGAACCTTTCTGGCTTACAAGCTTAACTCTAATATGATAAATGTACCCTTAATTTACACCACTCTTGCACACTGTGGTACACTTTATTTAATTTAGCGCAACCTTTAATCCCTGAAAATATTCATTTCTAATTTTCCCTACAAAAAGTGATGTAGCAAACCACAAAGAAAAATCCTACCACTGGGTTAAATAACTGTTAAAAATAATAATTAAAAAAAAAACAAACATGGAAATTGATTTTCCTCTCATATAGTTAAAAAACCCAGTTATATTTACTTATTGTTAAGTTACATTTAAAAAAAAATCAACTTGGCTAGTTTTTTTGTTTGTTTTTTTAATAAATTAGTTTTGTGTCCAACTAAACCAATAACCAATTTTCATCTTGGTATTTTTGCACTTTACAAGCAGCATGTTACAAATGCATTGAATTTATTGAATAAAAAAAAAATCAATCAAAGTATACTGAGACAGAAATCTGTGTTTTTGCATGCACAAGGTCATTCCCACCTTACAGCTTAACGCTTTGCATACAGTGGATGATCAGCAGAGGAAAAATGCATCGTTAACTCAGGTCATTGCTTTTTTAAATTTATTTATTAGTTTGTTTGCTCTACCGTCACTTGATCCTTTAGAGAAGGAAAATGAAGAAGGTCATAACTTTTGCACAGTAGGACTGTGAATTAGCGTAGCACAGCCCTCTTAACAGTGAATTATCAACTCGCTAAGTGTGTCAATCTCCCATTTAAACCATGTTTCTTATCTCGACTCTCCAAACTTACCTGGACCCTCTGCTTCTACCACTGACCCCAGAATAACCTATCGGCAAGCTCATCCCCTCCTTTCCTGTCAGTCGTCACATGGCACCTGTGGGGAAGTGGAACACAAAGCCTGGCGCGTGTTCAGTTTACATATTTGAACATGTATCTGTGTGCCACACTATTTCAGCAATGTGAGATGGTGAGAAAAGATGCCTAGCCTCAGTCTGAGCCAAGGCTGACTTATTCATTGTTACAACCACAATTTGGACTTTTTCTTTTCCCCTCGGTCAAATAGATGTTTTGTGTGGCTTTTTTCTGTTTATTATGCTTGCTGTTCTTTAAAATTGCATTTCAATCCACAGCCAGGGGACTTCAAGACATTAGAAGAACTATTTCCATCTGCAGACTAAATTAAGAAACAAGTTATCCAATGATCATCTTCTCTTTTTTTTTTCTTCCTATCGTTGCATCTAACTTCAGTGTATTTCTCTTTCCCTCTCCTTACATCTCTCCGTTTGACATCGTCTGCCTCTTCTCATTTATCCTCCATCCCTGCCAGTGTGTGGTAAATCTCATCAGTGAGCTCCAGGAGCAGATGTGCAAGTTTCAGGAGGAGATCAGCACTCGCATCCAGGAGAAACGGGCCCTTGAGGAGAAGGAAGCCCAACAGGGGGACCCAAGTGGCAACCCAGTTCAGAGCGCCGATCCTAATGCTGGGTCAAACCCGAGCTCTGCTTCGCTGAAACACAGTGGAGAAAGACAGACTGTGCATGTATGGAAACTGATGATGGAAGAACTCCTCTTACAATACTTCCACCATTTTTCCTTCTCTTCTCCTCTCCCCTCTTAACTAGTCTGCAAAACTCTGCTGGTATTTGGACATTTCCACAGAATCAAACTAACAACCTCTCTTGTTGTGTGTGTGTGTGCGTGTGTGTGTGTGTGTGTGTGTGGAGTGGAGCATCTGTATGTGGCCCTCAGGATGTTGGGGTGACGCTCTGCTGTGGTTTTGGCAGAAATCAAAACTTTCGGTTAGTTTTCCAAATGCTTCATCATTCATTCATCTGAGGAGCTACAGTCCAATAAGTGCTTCAAAAATTGAGGCATGTGTAGTGCCTACCACCACAAATGGCAGTGGGTGGCACTGTTCAAGATGTGTAAAATAAATCTATGTTGCTGTGGGCCTGGTTCTCTTCTGAAGGCCCTGGGAATATTGTTAGAGTCTTGCATCTTGATTTTTTATTTTTTTTTCCATAATTGTCTAATTTTTTAGTCATGTAATGATAATTACGGCTTTAGGTCAGTTTCATTTTTTGAACTGAATAAATCTTTAAATGTCCACATTATTTGATGAGAGAATATGTTTTCTACAATAAGATTCATTCATTTTATCCCATTTTACACATTTTGACCGTCGCTGCCAATAAGCGTACAGGTTGCTGCAACTCTGACTGACGGTAGAGCCTCAGCAATCTCCTTCTGCTTTTGCTCCTTAAATAACTGAAACATTTGGAAGACATTTTCACCTAAAACGAGTTTTTCTTTCATAAATCTCTTCAAGATTTTGGGTCAGTGTTATGTTTTTGTTGGATCGGATGTGGTTTGTTTGTTTGCATGATCATTATTGCTCTGGTTACTAACAAAGTTTATGTCTGCTTCCTCCTACTCTGACCAGGTGGATGGGTCATGTAATGATAATTATGGCTTTACAAAGTTTCCCTCATACAGTGATAATGGTCAGCGGGCAGATGTGCAACCTGGACGCCTTCCGGTCATGTTTTTTTTTGGGGGGGGTTTATTCTTTCCCTGGCTGCTGATAACTGCACGTTGTGGTGTCTGTTTTCAGGAGGATCATGTTTCCCCATATTAACCAGAGCACTGTACAGCCCTGGAAACCTTTTTATAACTGCACATAAGGCTGATGACTCCAGTCCCATTCATGTTAGCATGCATACAGCCCATTCTGAAACCTTGCGGGAAAAAAAACCCTCCAAAAAAACTTGGACAAATTGATAAATCTATCGTTTAACCTTCTAAAAATACTAATGTGTTTGGTTTGTTTGCAGGATTTGCTTCATGAAGTCAAGCAGCTGACGAGCAAAGTGCAGGAGCTGGAGGGAGAAAAGAGCCAGTACGAGAGGAAACTCAGGGCCACCAAGGTACACAGAGTTGATTCGCTCTGCTCACACGTGGATGCACATGTCACATGTGGTTTGTTTTACCACAGAAATGTGCAGAAGAAGAAACAGATGTTCTCTTTGTGTTAGTGCCAGTATGATTCAGAAGGGAAATCAGCTGTGGGGCTTATATTGTTTCATTATATCAGATCTTTATCATTTATCGCAAAGGAGGCTAATACAGCTTGAAGTAAACTGCAGGAGTAGTTGAAGGAGATGGGACGTTTTCCCGAAAACACAAACAACAGAGACTAGAAGTTTCTTGTCTTCACTAATAAACTTTCAAAACCCGGGTTTTGTTAGAATATAAGCACATGTGGTAGAGTGTGCTTTTATATTTATTATTATGTATATTTATCATATATTTATACTTTTCCTTTAATGTTTAATTAGATCTGAAGATTAAGTATTTTTTTAAACCAGGGCAGTTTTTAAAATATCGATAGTAAACAGTTAAACA
>NW_006800036.1:1112776-1128059 GCF_000485575.1 Poecilia formosa
TTTTTGAAGCACATCTGATTCAAATAAAGCCAGATTGTCACATCAAGTTGTGGCTCAATATGCGGGATGTGCAGATATTAAAGCTGCTTAAAATTGGAATTAATTAATCCCGATCTATTTATCCAACCAAATCCATCTTCCACATTTAAAGTCTGGGAGTTTTGTAAAAACAACAAATTGATTTATGAAAATGGCTTGAAATGTACGAAGAGCTCTGAAGATTTGTGTCTGGAAATTCTGTAACTTTTAAGGTGAAAATGTGAAACTTAGAATCAACCGCCCGGCCACCTTCCAATGCAAAATGAACCTTAATAAAACTGCTAATTATTTGTAATATTTCACCCTAACTCGCTGTATGCACTGACTATTTGATGCTTAATAAATACCTGTAAGAAGGTCGATTCACTTGTGCCGCTGTAGCTGCGTCAGCTTGCAATTAAATTATTTGCAAGTTCATTGCTGGTCTACATTTGTTTCAAATTGGAACGTTCCTATTTTTGAATCTATTCCATATTTTTTAAAACTATTTCACCGCTTCAGATAAGTTGTGGATGTTTTTTTTCCTGCTGAGCAGCAAAGTTAAAAACGACAACAAAAATCTCTAACACGTTGCTTCCTCCTGATTAATCTGAAGGTCAAACTGCTGTTGCTTTTCTGTGCTCACAGTGCTCCTTTCCTCCTCTCCTTCCCCTTCTTTCACTCTCTGTCCTCTCTTCTCCTCCTCAATTAACTCCTCTCTGTGGCTTGCTCTCTTCACTTTTCCCCCCTCCCTCACTCGTGATTACTCTCTTCCTACCATCCCCTCTCCAGCTCTCCATCTCTTACTCTCTCCATGTGTGTTACCAGTCGCTCATGACCCAGCTGTCCAGCCTCAAGCTGACTGTGGAGCACACACAGCTGGAGAAGCAGCACTGGGAGGAGCGCTGGCGCAGCGCACAGGTGCCTCCTCTTCCTTCTGCTCTTCGCTCCCATCACTTTTATGAGTTTTCTTCTTTTTTTTTTTTATCTCAATTTGCCGCCTGCCTCTTCTTTTTGAGGTCTCCTCCAACAGTGCGGTCTCTCTTTGCTCTCAGTGTTCCTATTTTAGGTTTACAGCCTCTCTTTTCTCTGATGAACTCAGTTGTTCCCCTGCCTTGTGGTAACTTAATGTTGGTCAATACTCTTATGTATTTACTTTTAGTTTTATTAAAGTTGAAGTTAGCATGTCTATGTGCTATTATGTCCAGAAACAGACTCCTTAAGATCAATTTTCCTGCCCTCACTTTTTTATATGCAAGTTTGCATGGATCACATCCGTATAATGCTGCTGTGAACGCATCAGCTGTGTCGGCCTGGAGGTTTTATTTCTGCTACGTCTGGTAAAGAAGCAGCATTGAATCCAAATGACTTTCATTGAATTTCATTTACTGGTAGAATCATTTTACTTGTTTTCAAACTATATTTTATTCACCTCTCTATACACCAAAATAAAAGTGAAACATCATGAGCTATGAACTATGAGCTGTGGAGCCTGTGGGCCCTTTGAATTATTCTGTGGTTTTAGCCGCTTCCTCCTTCATTTTAGACTTCTGCCGTATTATCAATGCTTCTTTTGAAAAGCAGATTTAAGAGGCATTAAGTTACATTCATAGCATGCCGGAATAACCACAAACGTCTGTGCATCAACCTGTTTTTTTGACTCCTGTTTTTCGCAGCTCAACAATGAGCGCTTCCTGTTAAACTGTTTAACATCGCTGATCAACTAGCTCAGGAATGCCCTTGTTTTATGTAAATAATATCTAGATTCTCATTTTTGTTTAGCTCCAAAGATGCAAGAAATTGTTAATTTTGTTGTGAAATTATTTATTTAGCTGGTAGACTTTCCACTGGGGTCGTCTCCCAGTGGAAGCAATTAGTAGACAAGTCATTGCTTTTGGTCCCACTTCCAAACTATTTCAGGGCACGTACAGTAGGTTTTCAAAGAAGTAGCCAGACGGGGCCCTCAGATAACCTTCAGCTGGGGCTCTAGTACTGCTACATTTCGATTTTGTGAGTTATTGTACCACTGTCATATGCAGTTTTATTTTGTCATGTTACCACAACAAACTTCAATATATTTTATTAGGATTTGGTGTGACAGACTAACTCAAGTATGACATAATTGTTAAGTTGAAAACCAAATAAAACATAGGTGGAAAATGGAAGTTTGATGAGACAAAAACTGAATTCTTCCGTCAATCCCCGAAGGAAAAAAAAATCCTATTGTGTGCAAAAGATTTGCGATTCAGGTGGATGTTCACCTTTTAGCCGAATTGTGAAGTCAGCGCTAGAACTGAACGGTTTAGATGAAAAAACCTTTATTTGAATGCCTGAGTCACTGTATCTTGAGAATCAGTGGCTAGACCTAAAAATATATTATTCACACATTCTCTCCATTTAAAATCACCATGAAAATCAGACGTCCTGGCCCCAGAGTTTTCAGGGAGGGAGCACCGGGACCCATTGGCCATACTACTGACTGTTAGAGGTGACATTTGTCAGATGGTTATTAATGTTACAAATTTCATTGCCACAGAAGGATTCTTCCATTTTTTTTAAAACTCTGTTTGAAAATAAAGTTTACAGGAAGCTGAACAGTAAAATACCTCACCTGGCTTTAGCGAAAATTTATGGGAGACTTCCTTGGCTCACTGAGGTATCTGCTACTGGTTAGCCAAGACTACAGCTACACTGGTCACCTCAAACCCATTTTGATATTTAGTGACCCAGAACTCCAAGCCAGCTCACAGTTATCTACTTTGCTTCTGTTCACAGGCAGAAATCTCAGAGCTGCAGCAGCTTTTGGTCTCTAAAGACACGGAGATCGAATGCTTGCAGACCCAGCTGCTGGCCAGAGGCGGCACCGCCAACAACAACGCAGAGAGAGGTATGCACGGCTGACAACCTGACTCACCCTCACAGGCTCGCATCAGTCAGCGCTGATGTGAGAGGCAGCCAGCGAAATGCAAGACTGTCAGTTCTGATTACTCTTAACACATAACCAACTGTCCCTTTCTCCTCTGACAAGTACTTTACCTGTTCTTGACTCTCTGCTGCCCTCTGCTGTAGAGGAGGTGTATATCAAGCAGCTGATTAGCAAATGTAAGGCATGGTGAGCTTGATGTTCTCGTGGATCTGGTTTCCAACCAAACGTTCTGCAATTAAGGTTTACATACATTTCAGCAAATTAGAAAAAACAAACAATGGAAGTAATTGATAATTTATTGATCTGGCCTCTGGAGACCTGTTTGATTTGAGACCGGACCAGAAAAGATTGTGTGTCAAAACATTTAAAAAGCACAAAAACTTCCTGCATCCTTTTAAATCAGCACACTGTAAAAAGTAATGTCTGCTAGTTGAAAATATAAGGTTCAATTGAATCTAGGAAGTTGGTAAAAATAAAAACACAGAAATGCAGAATTTCCACTGTTTGACTGTGTTAAGTTTAATATCTAGCTAATTAAATAAGAGGAAATCATTGTCTTACGGTCATCATATTAATAAAAAACTAGTTTAAAATCAGATATATTCCACAGCACTTCTTCTCAGACACAAAACTCAAGAGAGTCAACACAGTCATTTAAATACTTCTGACACTTTTCCTCTACCTACTAATATCAGGATTTTTTGAACAAAAAATTTACTGAAATTTTAACAGCAGGGTTTGAGAAAGTTTAAAAAAATATAAATAAATTGCATGAAACATGGCACAGATGTGTAAGAAAACATTTGAATCTATTTTGATTTATTTTTAAAGTTATTAGTGCCTAGGTATGGTGGCATCACTGACTGTAAAACTGTATATATTTTTATTTCCACCAGGCTAGTCGATCTGAAAGCCGTCGCCTTCCAGTTACCAGCTTATTTCAAAATGCATCGGTTTATGTCAGATTTAGTTTGAATTAGCAGGAATGCAATGAAGCAGTTGTTCCAACAAAAATGATGCAAAGCCCCAATTATTAAAACCCCTTTCAGTGTGGCACAGTTGAGGAGCTACAGACATCAGATATTTTTTGTAACGAAGCTCTAAATTAGTGGTAGTTAAAGTCAACTAAACCAAACTTAGTTTAGTTGACCTTTTCAGTTTCCTTTAAAACGTGTGTCAGTATTTTAAAGGATGCTTATGGGACAGTGAATACAGGCTGGTTTTTGTGTTGACCTCATTCGTCTTTACTCTGTCATCAGACTGCACTGTTTGTTCCAGGTGATGGTGTGTGGCCACTTGTGCTGTCACCATGCGTTTGCTTTGCTTGTTTATTCGCGTTAGCATGGCTGTCACATCTGTCTGCAACACGGCTCCAGGCACCCATCAGACGGCGTGAACAAACTTACATGAGAGCTGTCCAAGATCCCACTGAAAGCGTCTCCTTTTCACTCTGTTAGACCAAGAATACCAGAGGCTGAAGGTGGGGATGGAGTCTTTGTTGGCCTCAAATGATGAAAAGGTGAATTAAGTTTTTATACTGTTGGCATCATGGTTGTATTTCTTTGATTTAAAAAAAACAAACATGTTATTTGAATTTGGTGACGACAGGATCGACGTATAGAGGAGCTGACTATCCTGCTTGGTCAATACAGAAAAGTGAGGGAAATGATGTCACTTACACATGGTAAGGCGTGTTTGTTGTGTAGGGTTTTTATAAACAACCCACAACGTAACTTTAATAATTCCTGATGTTAACCAACAGGAAGTAGCGAAGAGGAGCTGAGTGGCAGCTTGAAGTTAAAAGCCATCACACACAAAGCTCATTCTGATATCATCAAATCAGAGGTAAATATATGCAAAAATGAAGAAAGTCTGCATAGTGGCTTTGAAGTTTGATGTCTAAAGTCATGAATGTTTTATTATTTTTGCACAGATGTCATCAAGGGGATCTTCTCCACTCATGCTGTGTCCATCTCCCTTTCAGAGAGAACTTGATTCAAGGTAAAAAATGCTTTTTATGTTCAGAGGAAACACTCCGACTAGATTTTGATTACTGTAACTAACTCCATTTGCCATGTCTTTCAGTTTCCAGAACTCTATGGAAACTTCGTTGGTGACTACTGGTGATGCAAGTTTCTTAAATGGATCATTGTAAGTTCTGCAGCAGTTCATCACTTTGACTTGCAACAGTTTAAAAGCTTTCTAAAACGTATCCTGATTTATTTTCCAGGCATCGACACAGATTACTCTCCAGCAGTCTCGAAGAGTTGCAAAGTGGATGTTTTCAAAAGGTCTCTTATCCGATACTAATCAGTTTTTAAAACTCTGCAACTAATCTATTAACCAAATGCAGCTCTCTATATTTGCTCCTATCATTCTTTTTTAATATCTCACCTAGAAGTACATTACTTCAGCGCTTTCTAAGGGCCCCTTTACACTGGATTAAGACCAGTATCCAAGGTTTCCAAATGTAGCTGGATGGTGAAAGTTTTAGAAAATGTTCTCTCTGCATGTATATATATATATATATAAGTGTAGATTGTTGTTTGACTTCTTCTGTCTACTGAATTCTGCTGGATTTAATGAGTTTGGCAGCAATGGTGGCAAGAATTTTAACTTACTTTGATTACTGCCATCGCAGCATTTCTATAATGAAGTTGGAGTTTTAGGTAAAGCCTAGTGTGACCAGTCCTGCTTCAAATTCCCTTGATGAACAATGTATCCTGTTTTGAACAGGTTGCATGTCCTACATAAGTTGCCACTGCAAACCCACCATGCCACAACAAAACACCAATGTGCTGCCATCCCGATAGGGGACCACCAGGACCTCCCTGTGCAGTTTTGTGCTTTCCCAAAATAGTTTGAGTATTGCAGTAAATTCTTGACAGAGCCAAGAAAAGACAGTCTATGTATCTGTAAAGGTCGTCCACATTCTTGTTGATTTTTCTTCTTTACTGCGAAGTCTTAATCCTTTGTAAAGAGGTCCTGACTTGATCCACACTCTTTTAATCTCTGGGATTGCTAACCTGCTAATTCTGTGTGTTTGCATGTTTTCGTTCCTCCTCTCTTTCTGTTACTTTCAGGCTGGAGTGATCCAGCCAGCTGAAACTGAATCAGACGTAGGGGCAGAGGTACTGATCCGCTGCATGTCGACATGTCTCCTCGCACTGCGAGCTTCACCGCTTTTTGAAAAGCTAAATAGTTCTCCACAGTTTGTAGAGCTTTTCTTTTGGCTTTCGCTGCTTTTTTTTATAGGATGTAAAGAAATGAGGGATGCCACAAAACAGTTGCACACAATTGTATAAACTGAGCTCCATGCAATGTCACCTTTTAGAAATAAAATCTGTTCCTTTTATTTTTATATGTATATGGCTACAATTGATCTTCAACTAATAATGGCAAAGAAAAACAAAAACCTACATACACCAAATGTGTCCCCAATTCTAAACTTAACTTGCACCAAAACATTGTGACATGACACTTCAGCTGCACTTTGGCCTTTTGATCTCTAATGAACTGCAACCTGATTTTTCTCTTCTTCTTTTTTTTTTTACTTCTATGAAAGAAGCAAATGCTTCCTATGCATGACATCCAGGAGAAAAACATTTTCACACACGCACATGCAAACACACACACACACACAAACAAAAGGGCCAAGACCTACCTGAAGAGGCTGTCTGCAGAGCTCGGCATCATCGCTGCCTCCGAGCTGTTTCTGTCTGTTGGCCTTTCTCCAGTCGTTCCTTCAGAGCCCCCCACTGACTTTGATGCCTGCTCAGATTCTTGCATCGTCAAACATTCAACCTCCAAAGGACATGTTGTTATGCAATGGAGTGGAAGGCCATCTCACCTTAAGAAAGATGGACTCAAAACACAATTCAGTGGATAAAACATGCTTTTTAAGAGAATATCAGAGCTAGAGATACTTGAAATAGCAATTGTGTTCATGAGGATGGTTTTTGTTAAAAAGGAGGATCGCCACACGTTTTGTGAATCATGGGCACAACAAATTATATGCACATATATATACGGTTGTTAGATAACGGTGAATGATTTAAAATGATCGCAAACCAGGGCTTAAAAATGTTAAATTGTACGCTTTTCTACTCTGCAGAGTCCACAAATGGAGCCGAGCAAGTACCAAACTCTGCCAGGAAAACTGAGTAAAAAGAAAGAATCTAAGGATGAGCTAAACGGCACCAGAGGCAGAGAGACAGAGTATTTATCTCCTGTCCAGCTCTCCCCTGCCCACCACCACAGCAAAGACTACACCCTGGGTGAGTATTTATGGTATGTTTTCAACCTGATGATATGAATGGATTTATGGTAATCTTATTTTTAAAACAAGCAAATCTGTGGACTGGCGTGTTCTATGGTCTGTCATTCAGTGGAACGTTTTTATTTCATTAAATTGACATGCTTTCTGTCTACCACAAGGAGAGCTACAGCCCTGGCAGACCACCTAAATCCACAAACTTTAAAAAGTACCATAACGCTACTGTCAATAAATTGACAGGAAGGGAGAAAAAATTGCTACTGCTGTTTTTTTTGTGTCATGACAAAGCAACATTGTTTATTTGGTATAAATATCCTGGATAATGCAAGTGGGGACTTTTTTGTTTGTTTTAAACAGTATTACTTTATGACGATGGACAAAAAGGGCCGACTTAAAGTCCTTCTGTTTTGTAAAGGCCACTTGTCAACTTCTCAGATTCAGGTCATCTCAGGTTATAAAGTGGGACTCCTATGGGTCATAGAGGTCTTGCTTGTGCAATTTTAACATGTTTTTCCCATTTGAGGAAAAGCTAAAACCTATTGGGTGCCCAACTGGCTTTGTTGCTGGCAGGATATTAGTTAACACACAGAGCATATATAACTCATGTTTGCTTGTTTCAAGCAACTGTTTTATATAAAAACCTAATTATAATCTCCATGTACAACTCTTTTTGACCTACTCTGCTTCAACTGTTTCATGTTTGTGCTCTTTTTCACTTTTTCCCCCCCTTCTCCTGTCATCTTGCTAACGGATTGGTCTTTTTGTTCTGACAACAGTTCGGTGCAGGAGTGCCAGCGCACCAGCTTTAGGTACTGTATGTCCTCACTGTTGTTCCCGCTCCGAAGTCAGGGAAACAAAAACAGCACTTAGGCTCCGGGAGAAAACAGGATTTTCCCTGTCACAGTAAAGCCTCCAAAGTGAACAGTCAGACTGGGAAAAGGTTTCCACTGAGGATCAAGCAGCTCTAAAGCTAGGGATTAGTAGGATTCCCTCCTGACTCGAGAGGACCGATGATGATAAACCCTGGCTCCTTCTCTGACATCAGCATTTGCTAAAACTTTAAGTTCGCCGTACAAGCTCATGGCCGCCGCACTGTTTATGTTGTTATGGAGCCAGAGCTTAAAGTAGGAGGCAAATCAAAGGGCTACTGGAGGACGAAGAGTGCAGACTTAAAGGATGTGGGCAGATCAGACTGAAAAAAGGATACCAAAGTGAACAAATATGACATGAACTGACTTCCTTTTTCTGTCACAGTCTGCTCTGTAGTTCAGAGCAAGATATTAATGTGAAAAAGTAAGTCTGGAAATGAAAGTGAAACTGAAACATCAGATACTTTTAACACTGGCTTTAACTTGAGTTTAAAAATGGAAAAAGCAGAGCTTCATAAATCTGCATGTCCATAGCTGTAAAAAAGGAGAATGTACACAGCATTTATTTTGAAGACCAAGTAGGTGTGACTAATGCTGGCCTTTGCTTTGTTCTTCCTGCTTTTTTCTCGCTGCACTAACCGCCACTGTCTCAGGATCTCCAGGGAAACATGACCTCTATGATGTTGGTGGGTACTGCATCTCATCAGGGAAATGACTAAAAGTGCTCAAAGCGTCCTGCTTGGAATGAGTTATTTTTACAGTCAGAAAGCTATTTCTGCACAAAACATGGAGTTTTTTTTTCTTCTTCTTTTTTTTTAAACCAGCAGTTTTTTTTTGCAGTGTTTATGTTCTTGAGTTTGTTCAGTTAGGATCATTTCTGGCACTTTGTGACTTCTTTGCATATCTTTGCTGTTGTGTTCATCTTTGAAGTTCCATTGTTCAACTCTGATTATTTTTCAGATATTGTTTCCCATCATGTTTTGTTGGTGGTTGCTGCCTTCTGTTTGCATGGTCGTTTCGCATCTCATTGTGATCCTTCCCATCTTTGTTGTCGGTTCACAATTCCCTGAAATCACATCTGGTAGCCATCTCAAGGTTGTTTTTGGGGTTTATGTATTTAATGTGCCAGTTTTGGAAGAGTAGAAAATGGACTTTTCTAATTCAAGCTTGAATCTTGTTACAGGTTGCTCTTGTCTTTCAACCCGAGCTTACGGTTTTCGGCCCGTACCGAATCAAGGAAAATAAAATGAAACTGCATTGATTTGTGTCCTTGTGCCGTTTATGCCTGTCAGACCATGCAGGGAAACTGGAAGAGTGTATGCTGTCAGATCAGTCCCCGCTGTCCTCTGGAGTGGACTCTGGACAACAGTCGCCTGTCTCACCTGAGAAAAGGAAGAGTCACAGAGGCATGAAGAAATTCTGGGGAAGGTAAGCGGCAAAGTTGTACAGAACAGACACAACAAGTGGGCATGGAAAAGGACAAATGTATCGTTGTTTCTTTTGTGTCCAGAATTCGTCGCAGTCAGTCGGGCAGCCCAGTTCAGGTTCACGATCCAGAGATGGGAGACTTCAAAAGGGGAGGCTTCCGAGCTACAGCTGGGCCGAGACTGGCCCGTTCAGGGAAAGCACGGTGCACAATCTATTTATTTTATAATAAAGTCAACCAAAAGTCTAGACTGAAAACACACTAAACTAAGTTGTGGCATTTAACTTCTGTGAAGTGAAAAAGTTGCTGTTTCACCAGCAGAAGATAACTTCAGTTTCACATTCATGAATGGTCAAAAAGTTTAAGCCTCCACAGACGTTTGACGTATTTGGACATCATTTAGTGCAGCTGGAACAGAGTGACGGATATATAAATGATTCTGTTTGCAAGCAGCTGGTGCATCTGCAACAGGCACAGCCATGAGTGGAGCAGGAAGTAACTGTTATCATGCAGTTTAAAGGTCACCAAACTCAGGGGTTGCTTCATGGATGCATGCTTGGGGAAATAATGGCCATAAACACAGTGGGATGGTGGAATGATCCAGTGTAGGAACTATGTAGCACTTCATGGCTCCCACACATGTTGAGAAGGTTTCACTTGAGGCAGACTGTTCCTGTCGTGTGCAAGCATTACAAAAAAAAACAAAAAACAAACATTATCTCATTTGAAAACTTTTGAACTGTGCCGTGTCTTTCTACCAGAGATCTCAAGCTGCCATTTTCTAAGTGGAGCACGGAGCAGGTTTGCGACTGGCTCGAGGACATCGGACTTGGTCAGTATGGCGTTCTCGCTCACCATTGGGTCAGCAGTGGTCAGACTCTGCTGGCGGCCACCCCACACGACCTAGAGAAGGTAAGTCATGCACAAAATATTCTTATTCGCTTCATACGAATGTTATCTGGGGCACTAACAATCTGAAATGTCTGCAGGTGTATCCGTGTAATTTTCAGCTCGTCTTGTCTGATCGTTGCCTCCGTCAGCCCGTTTGATCATTTAATTACGCCCATCTCTGCTTTTCAGCCAGCTTTTTAGTTGCATCTTGATCAATGTGAATTTTACTGCTCTTAATTACAAACGCTGCCCGTTTGTTTCATGAGCTTCATAAATCAGCTCGACTCCTCTTTGGTTCTCAGCCGACCTGGTTTTTATTTTTTTATTTAATTCTTTCCATTTTGTCTGCAGGAGCTAGCGATCAAGAATCCACTCCACAGGAAGAAGCTCCAGCTGTCCTTGAAGAGCATCTGCAGCAAACGGCCAGATAAATCTGCAGAGCTCGATTATGTTTGGGTCACTCGTATGTAATCAATTCCAAAATACTTTGTTGCGTTAAGCTGTTTCCCAATGGGTTTCCTTTATAAATCCACTTTTTGCTCCAGGTTGGCTTGATGACATCGGCCTCCCTCAGTACAAAGATCAGTTTAATGATGGCAGAGTGGATGGACACATGCTGCAGTACCTCACTGTGGTGAGTTCTTTTTATTTGCAGCTGAAGGTTTCACCCAGCACAAAGCAGCACGAGGGACATTTAATTTGCTTTTACAGGATGAACAACCTGCTCTGTTTTCTTCTTTCCCATCTCAGAGTGATCTGTTGTTTCTCAAAGTCACCAGCCAGCTGCATCATCTCAGCATCAAGTGTGCCATTCATGTTCTTCATGTCAACAGATTTAACCCAAACTGCCTTAAACGCAGACCTGGAAATGAGGTATTTGATTCCTGTGTGTGCAAAAACGTCTGTCAAGATTAAAAAGCTTCATTTGTTTCCTTATGTAGGTACAATGTAGCGTTCAATGTGTGTTTGAATTGGATCGGCATGGTTGCACCACTCTGTTGGTGAATATATAAGGATTTCACGACATCCTCTATTAAAGTGATGGTTAACAGACACTCAAATCAGGCCTTAACTTGTGCGTTTTTATCATGACATAAAAAACAAACAAAAAACATTTTATTCCAACCTGAGCTGCTTCATTCTTGTTCCTCTGTGTCTCAGAATGAGTTCAACCCCAGCGAAGTGGTGCAGTGGTCCAACCACAGGGTCATGGAGTGGCTGAGGTCTGTGGACCTGGCCGAGTACGCGCCCAACCTGAGGGGCAGCGGTGTACACGGAGGGCTGATAGTGAGCATCCGTCGTTACTGCAGGTCAAACAAAAAATAAATGAAGAAAACATAAAAATTTTTTTTTTTTTTAATTCTCAAATAGATGTTGGAACCTCGGTTTAACTCCGACACAATGGCCATGCTGCTGAACATCTCTCCTCAAAAAACGCTGCTGAGGCGCCACTTGAACACCAACTTCAATAACCTGGTGGGAGTACAGGCTCAGCAGGAGAAGAGGGAGTACACCGAAGCAGCAGGATATTCCCCACTCAGCATCACAGCTAAAGTCAAGGTAAGAAAATGAGAAAATACTATTTTTGAAAATCAAAACACCTCATATACAAGAAAACACACACGGGTAACCCGTCTCCTTTTTTGTGCATGAAGAAAAACACCTTAATCTGCGGTGAGACGTCGGTATGTCAGCTCAGTTTAAGCTCTGAGCTCTTCTCAGTTTAATCCTGCGAGTGTGGTGTGAATCCAGGATCCTCTGCTTTTTTTTTTTTTCTAAAAGGCTCTAAGATGCTGCAGCCTCAGCTCTGAGTCCTTCAGTACTCCAATAAAAATGCAATAATAATCTACTAGAAAACTTGCAGTTGAACCATTTAGGGTCTTAAATAGTTGGGCATTTTTAAAGCTCCATGCTAAAGCCATATTATATACAAGCCTGTATGTTAAATAAACCACAGAGCTGAAATCACCCCAAAATAGATTTGTCAGAGGGAGAATGTATGTTTTGTCTCCCCTGATCGAAGTAGTTGCATTTTGTGCTACAGGGTTTCTGTCTGCAGTGGCTTAGATGAAACTTCTGCAGATGTTGCTGTATTTCATTTTCTGCAAACACCCATTGGATATGAACGAGAAAAAGACCTAATAGTAAAAGTTGTAGCAAGCAGATGCACCTGTAATTGTCGGACCGGTGCTTTGTTAGAAACTCATTTCCCAATAAATTCTGTCCTCTGAATAAACGCCCTCAAATTAAAGGTTTGATTTTTGTAACGTTTTTCATTGTGCAATTTAATTTGAAGACTAAATGTTTTTTTTTTTGTTTGTTTGTTTTCTCTCCTTGCTACAGCCAAAGAAGTTGGGCTTTTCTCAGTTGACAAACCTGAGGAGGAGACGGCCGGACGAGTCCACAGACTACGTCTGTCCCATAGAGACTTCGTCGCCCGAGTCAGGACAGTCCATGGCCAACGGGGTGCAGATGTGTCCGTACGCCGGCTTTAGAGGTCTGAGTCCCATTCTGGACCGAGAGCCCACCCGGGACCAGGTGGGGCACAAGGAGAGCAAAGCTGACACGTCACCATGAATAACCCCAGCGATAACGCCACGGACACTCTCGAGCTGTCCATCATCCAATCAGATATCCCCTACTGCTGCTGCTTTGCTTCCTTTGACTGCAGCCCGACCTCTCCCTGCTCCCTTAGACTCCATCCATCACCCCCGACCCTGTGCCTCGCTCTTCCAGAAACCTGGAAACGCTCCGATAAACATCTGCTTCACAATAAGCCTCACTAACTCGACCTCTGACTTTCGCCTAATCACCTAACCCATCCATCGCAAGAAGGCAAGGCCTTTCTCTGGACTCCTGTTGCATCAACTCCAAAAATTCATGCAACGTACATGAACGGCCTTACTGAACACTTTGAGGCTGTCATGCGCCACCAGTAGATCTTTTTCAATAGAAGTCGGCCTCTGCATGATTTAAAAAAAATAAATAAATTCTACCAGTCTGAGAGGAACTTGTGCAATATTTGCATAAAATATATGGAGGGATATTATTTAATATTTATGTCACTACATGACTAATGATACTACAGCATATTTTGTTTGATACCTCGATTGTTGATTTTTATACCGTTATTTTCATAACTGAGTGTAATAGTATTTTTATAGCAAAGACATTTTGCTAAGATAAAATTGTAAATGTCAAGATTTATAAAAAAAAAAAAATCATTTAAGTAAAATAAATCTTGTGTGTAAAATTTGTCTCTTCTTTCTACATCGTCTCATTTTTATAGTATTTCTTCACGAATCACATTGCATTATACATTTCCACCATCAAATGAAGAAAAAGACAAATTTACTGTGGCAGCATGCTTCAGCAGTCTGCATCAGCCACTAACCTGCTTTCATCTTTACCATCCTCATCGTCACAGTGGCCATCATGCCTTCAGCCTCCACTAACCAGTCAGAGCCCTGAACACCATGGCGTACCTGCTAAAGGTGACATGGAAGTGCATGAGCATGGCTCACAATGCGGCTGCAGGTACAAAAATCCCGATTCCAGTCAGCAAAGTAGGACTTTACCTCCATTTCAGATTGCATATGCAGTTTCAGCCAAAAGCTTAACGTGCACTCATTGGCATGAATGCCACTCGTTTTTGGGTTTCTGAGGTTGTATTGAAAAATTCGTTCCACACGAGCCTGATAACCCAAACACTAGAGTGACATGCCCAAGACTGAATTTTATTTGATCAGTGAGTGGGAATGTGCTGACCTAAAAAAACAAACCAAAACAACAACAAAAACTTCAGCTAAACTCTACGCCTTCAAGCTGAAAAATTTTGCAGCTGACCATTTGGTTGTGCTAAACGTTTTTTTTGGAGAAAACATTTTACGGTCAAACGGAGTGAAGACTGAGCATTTAACCGCTTCAGCAAGGAGCAATTCTGGGCCACCTTTGCAAGGTTTTTAAACATTACAACAGCATAACTGTACGGTGGCAGTAGCAGCATGGTCGGTTTTGTACAAAGTGGGTGTAAAAATGGAGAAGGACATAAATTATTCAAATTAATCTCTAATCAGCTAGAATACTAAACTTTGGACTCATGAAACCAAGCGATGCAAATAAACCTCAGCAATTCTACCACAAAAAGCATTTAAATATCCAGATATAAATGTGCTGAAAGGTTGTTGATGGCTACAAAAAGCATGTGGTCGAGAGGCAACTCAAATGGATTTTAAATCCATACTCGTGGGCATTTATGTACAGGTTCGAGCCGATATGAGTTACTTCACTCTGCTGTGGGAATTTGAGAAAATCTGCAATGAAGGCACCAAATTTGTTTTATTAAAAATCACTGGACATGTTTGTTGTATCACCAGCACACAGAGTAAACAGGAGTTTAACTGTGTAGTTAAAAAAAATTCAAAACGAATACGATATATACGTCAATGATGAAAAGACACAGACTTCTGTCTGGAACTGCATTCATGCATTACAATCAAGTATTTTTATTGGAAGCCATGTATGTCTACAATAGTGACTTGTTACAGGCGTGCGTGCGTGTGTGTGTATGTGTGTGTGTGTTACAGATGGTGAAAGCAGAGAGCACCATTTTACAAATAGAAGCTTTGTCTGAAAGCATCAACAACCTCACAGTAAGCCCCAACACACACAAGCTGCTGGTTAATGTCTCCTGCAGCTTGCTGCTTATTGTCTGCAGGAGCAGAAGCTCGAATCTTTCAGATGGAAACTTCTGCTGATTATTTTGAAAAAAAAAAAAAAAATAGATCAGCAGAATGACAAAACACTGTGAAAATAAGACTGTAGCACCATTTCTACAAGAAAACAATGTGGTACTTTTTGTTAGCTGCCGACAGTCG
>NW_006800036.1:1130660-1210195 GCF_000485575.1 Poecilia formosa
AAGACTAAATGTTTTTTTTTTTTTTTGTTTGTTTTCTCTCCTTGCTACAGCCAAAGAAGTTGGGCTTTTCTCAGTTGACAAACCTGAGGAGGAGACGGCCGGACGAGTCCACAGACTACGTCTGTCCCATAGAGACTTCGTCGCCCGAGTCAGGACAGTCCATGGCCAACGGGGTGCAGATGTGTCCGTACGCCGGCTTTAGAGGTCTGAGTCCCATTCTGGACCGAGAGCCCACCCGGGACCAGGTGGGGCACAAGGAGAGCAAAGCTGACACGTCACCATGAATAACCCCAGCGATAACGCCACGGACACTCTCGAGCTGTCCATCATCCAATCAGATATCCCCTACTGCTGCTGCTGCTTTGCTTCCTTTGACTGCAGCCCGACCTCTCCCTGCTCCCTTAGACTCCATCCATCACCCCCGACCCTGTGCCTCGCTCTTCCAGAAACCTGGAAACGCTCCGATAAACATCTGCTTCACAATAAGCCTCACTAACTCGACCTCTGACTTTCGCCTAATCACCTAACCCATCCATCGCAAGAAGGCAAGGCCTTTCTCTGGACTCCTGTTGCATCAACTCCAAAAATTCATGCAACGTACATGAACGGCCTTACTGAACACTTTGAGGCTGTCATGCGCCACCAGTAGATCTTTTTCAATAGAAGTCGGCCTCTGCATGATTTAAAAAAAATAAATAAATTCTACCAGTCTGAGAGGAACTTGTGCAATATTTGCATAAAATATATGGAGGGATATTATTTAATATTTATGTCACTACATGACTAATGATACTACAGCATATTTTGTTTGATACCTCGATTGTTGATTTTTATACCGTTATTTTCATAACTGAGTGTAATAGTATTTTTATAGCAAAGACATTTTGCTAAGATAAAATTGTAAATGTCAAGATTTATAAAAAAAAAAAAATCATTTAAGTAAAATAAATCTTGTGTGTAAAATTTGTCTCTTCTTTCTACATCGTCTCATTTTTATAGTATTTCTTCACGAATCACATTGCATTATACATTTCCACCATCAAAATGAAGAAAAAGACAAATTTACTGTGGCAGCATGCTTCAGCAGTCTGCATCAGCCACTAACCTGCTTTCATCTTTACCATCCTCATCGTCACAGTGGCCATCATGCCTTCAGCCTCCACTAACCAGTCAGAGCCCTGAACACCATGGCGTACCTGCTAAAGGTGACATGGAAGTGCATGAGCATGGCTCACAATGCGGCTGCAGGTACAAAAATCCCGATTCCAGTCAGCAAAGTAGGATTTTACCTCCATTTCAGATTGCATATGCAGTTTCAGCCAAAAGCTTAACGTGCACTCATTGGCATGAATGCCACTCGTTTTTGGGTTTCTGAGGTTGTATTGAACAATTCGTTCCACACGAGCCTGATAACCCAAACACTAGAGTGACATGCCCAAGACTGAATTTTATTTGATCAGTGAGTGGGAATGTGCTGACCTAAAAAACAAAACAAAACAAAAAACTTCAGCTAAACTCTACGCCTTCAAGCTGAAAAATTTTGCAGCTGACCATTTGGTTGTGCTAAACGTTTTTTTTGGAGAAAACATTTTACGGTCAAACGGAGTGAAGACTGAGCATTTAACCGCTTCAGCAAGGAGCAATTCTGGGCCACCTTTGCAAGGTTTTTAAACATTACAACAGCATAACTGTACGGTGGCAGTAGCAGCATGGTCGGTTTTGTACAAAGTGGGTGTAAAAATGGAGAAGGACATAAATTATTCAAATTAATCTCTAATCAGCTAGAATACTAAACTTTGGACTCATGAAACCAAGCGATGCAAATAAACCTCAGCAATTCTACCACAAAAAGCATTTAAATATCCAGACATAAATGTGCTGAAAGGTTGTTGATGGCTACAAAAAGCATGTGGTCGAGAGGCAACTCAAATGGATTTTAAATCCAAATACTGGTGGGCATTTATGTACAAGTTTGAGCCGATATGAGTTACTTCACTCTGCTGTGGGAATTTGAGAAAATCTGCAATGAAGGCACCAAATTTGTTTTATTAAAAATCACTGGACATGTTTGTTGTATCACCAGCACACAGAGTAAACAGGAGTTTAACTGTGTAGTTAAAAAATTCAAAACGAATATGATGTATACGTCAATGATGAAAAGACACAGACTTCTGTCTGGAACTGCATTCATGCATTACAATCAAGTATTTTTATTGGAAGCCATGTATGTCTACAATAGTGACTTGTTACAGGCGTGCGTGCGTGTGTGTGTATGTGTGTGTGTGTTACAGATGGTGAAAGCAGAGAGCACCATTTTACAAATAGAAGCTTTGTCTGAAAGCATCAACAACCTCACAGTAAGCCCCAACACACACAAGCTGCTGGTTAATGTCTCCTGCAGCTCGCTGCTTATTGTCTGCAGGAGCAGAAGCTCGAATCTTTCAGATGGAAACTTCTGCTGATTATTTTGAAAAAAAAAAAAAAAATAGATCAGCAGAATGACAAAACACTGTGAAAATAAGACTGTAGCACCATTTCTACAAGAAAACAATGTGGTACTTTTTGTTAGCTGCCGACAGTCGCCTGTGGTTCTTTTGCTTTGGTTCTGTTTTAGATCATGACAGCCTTAATGAAGCCTTGACATCTTGAAAATTTGAGCGATTGCCACAACAAAAACACTCATTTCACATTTTAGTAAAAAAATCAGGTCATTGCTAAAATAATTTTGTTTGTGTAACCGATTTGGGATCAGTTCAAATTTATTAGACTTGTTATCTTAAGTGATTTTGATCAACAATTCTCCAGTTTTTCTTTGGATTTTGGCCACTTTCATACAGCTTGTTGACTGGTGTGTGTTTAAGAAAGAAACAAACACCATTCATAAAATAGAACAGAGTAGATAATGTAGTCATTATGTAGTCACAGATTTCTTTGACACATTCTCAATATTTTGAGGGTTACAGGTTGAAATGTGTTTATGCACTGTAGATATACTTCACTTTCTGTAAATGCAGTGCAAATGTTGCAACATTAATCCAATAACATAACTTAATCTCATGCTGTTTTATGCAGACACTCCATTTGTACTGATGAATATTAACTCACCATATCATGCCAAATGCTTAATGTGAGTGATGGCAGGAGAACCTTTTTGTTTAACCCAGTTTGAAAACAGTCAAAATGTGCTTCCTTTGTTCGTACCCAAACCCAAATAGAAGTGTTTTTAAACACCAACACAAATGCCAAGATAAGTGAACATTGGGACAGCTTTACAACTTGAATGCAAACAATGCTCATGGTTTTTCTAAAAGATGACAGTTGGCTTTTCTTTACAAAATGGAAAGAGAAATGCACATCAGTGAGGAACCATGAACTTGTCCAGAGATGGCAGTTGCTCCTTTTGCAGCCTCAGAAATCTCTCTAGAGCCTGATTGCAAAAAAAAAGGCAATATAATTTTATTTTAATTGAAAAGCATTTTTTGAGTCCTGCTGTAGCATTTGTTATGAAAAGTTTGAGAACTGCTAATTGGAAGTTTTCAGCTAATAATCATTAGAAAATTACCTCCATAGTCCAAACATCCTGTGGTATTTCTGGTAAAGTGTCTTTTTTTTATTTTTTATTTTTTTTAATTCAACTAAAGCAACAAGAACAAATTCTGACCAACAGTGTACTGGTAACAAAAAGAGATCAAAATATCCAATTAAAAGTAATGCTAAGTTGCCTTGTGTGTTAAAATAGCACTAGTTCATCAATTCAGTCTTTAAAAGATCCTGGAGAATTATTGAGTTCAAAATATTACAAGAAAGTCTTGCCTTACAAGCAAAGAACAAAAAAGAAACTAATACAGTAAATATTCATATATTAAACTCCAAGTCACTTTCATACATCAGGTTTCCTCCTTCAAATCTTTCTCTTTACAAATGTTTTGTCAAATAAATGAACTTGCATTAAAGAAAGAAAAAGCGCCTTGCTTCTTATTTGATCAGTGCTCTAAAAATGCATAAGCTGATCCCAACTCGGTTGCAAACGCAAAGCCCAGCCTCTCTGACGCCTTCCCACACACCCATGATGCTTTGCCTGCAGTACCTGCTGAGCCAGGACGAGCTGCGGAGGGAGCTGAGGCGGTCACAAACGGCGCTGGTGTGAGGGGACGAACGCTCCGGCGCCATCGGCTTACCAGACCCGAGGCCGGCTCAGCCCCGCGGGCCTCACACTGCAGCGCGGAGTCGGTCCCGCTCGCTTCCTGTAACCACTGCTACCTCATGTAACACCTGCAGTCCTCCTGTGGACACAGAGAAACTGGAAACGCAGGCCGACTCAAACACCTTTGGATGCCAGCGAAGAGCCGCGGCTTCTTACAAACGTTTAAAAGATTTTTAACAGCTTTCCGATTTTAACGATGCAATGCAGCCGTTGTCAATGTGTGTGTATATATATATATATATTGTGTTATTTATACTGACCACTGCGATGTGTACATTTTTTGTTGGCTCATCAGAGGAAACACAGGTCAGCTAAAGAGGAATCTGATGAGATTAAGATGGACAAAAAGCAGATTTCAATTAAAACAAAGACTCGATGCCTAAAACTACCCAAAATAAACATCAGTTTGTTGAAATTTGACTATACGTCTTGCTTTGTTCCTCCAAGATGTTTACTCCATATTCTGACCTGAAGGTTGTAGATGATCTTGAGTCATTGAACTAGACAAAAGTTTACCAAATCTGTGTGCAAACTCTTCTGGGTTTGTGCTTCTGTGGAAAAAAAAAAACTAACGTGAATCGAAGACAAGGCGCAGCTAGAACCATGGATAAGGTGATGGCTACAGACAGCCTCATAAAAACCAGGGCGCAGCAATGGAGGGGAAACGATCTGAGCTCGGTGGCAGCCACATAAACTCAACCTAAAGGTCCAGAGAACAGCTGAAAGACAAGGGAATCGAGATGAGTCCATGTGAATGTTACAGAACTATTCATACAGGCCACCTTTTAATAATTAGGATCTTACTGAGGGTACAGTACCAAGAAATAAAGCCAAAAATGACAAAAAAAAGTTACAGAAAACTAAAAACTGGCGTTCTGACTCAAATGTCTTCAGTTGTGTTTCCTTTAAATGGGACAGCTAAGCATTTTGTTTGCCGATCGAAACCTTCTAATGCCGATGGCAGTTAACTTGTAACAAGAATCTTTTGTTGACTTACCAAGCTGCAAACGCCACACCCAAGCTGCCGCAGTTTTAACTCTTCCTCCCGCGAATCGTCTGCATTCGTCTAAAAGTCGAGCACCTAAGATCGTCCCTGCTTTACATTGAACGGCACACGGGCTGACGCGCATCTAGACGTTGTGTATCTCAGCAGGGCAGCAGACAGGAGCCAAAAACAGGCACAGCAATCCATACTGGAGGAAATTCAAGACCCATCCTGGTGAGTAAAGACACGTCACTGGCAGATCAAATTATTTGGTGTTCAGCATACAAGTCTTCCCCCCCCCCATAGGAACATATAACTACTTGTAGTTTAAACAAATTCCTTCTTTCAGTGCATCAGAGAGACCAGCCTCTGATCTTCTGTCCTCGTCTGAGCTTCGAACATGGGACAGAAGATTAGCAGCACGACGTCTAACGATAAGCGGAACTCAAGTTTCTTCTCCTTTATAAAACGCTTCTCGCCCCAAAAGCCCTCCTTGGACAGCAGCATGTCGCCAGTCAGCCCCAACGATTTCACACGTCTTATTAGCAACTGCATCTCTCTTGCATCAACCAGAACCCAGGAGTACCTGGTCTTCAAAGATCCGGAGGGAAAGCTACAGCCGAGTCCTCTGGCATTAACTCAGGTGGCAGCACAGATCACTTAGATACTCGGTCAAAACTCTCAGGAAATGACACTTTTGTTGAATGCAGGTATTGAAAGGTGTCCTTCTCCCAACAGGTCTTTCTGATGACTTACATCACTCAAAGCGTTAACCTCGACCTCACCGACACCTTCAACTGCACGGCCATGACACCCGAGCAGCGCATACTCCTGGGAGCCGACTGGGTTTGGGCCATCCTGGAGAAACCCACCAAGAACCCTAAAGTACAGATCGCAGTCCAGGTCCTCCACCTGCCCGAAAGAGAGGAAGCTGAAGAGCAAGCCACCGCCGGAAAGCCCGTCAGCGAGTCCATCCAGATGGCCAGGACGGAGTCCAGGAACAAGAACGCGTACGAGCGCATGGTGGAGTTTTGCAAGGCCATCGGCAAGGACTGCTACGCCCTCTTCTTGTTCTTTGGAAGAAGGGATGACAAGGCAAATATCTACGGCGTCCTGAGCAACAACTTTGCGGCAGCTGTTGGAAAGTGTGACACAATAGACAGAGCTCTACTTGAGAACTTCTTCAAAGGTTCGAGGTGTTTCCATACGCCCTTGGGAATGATGCAGGCCGTTTTCACAAAGAAAACAGATGAAGCGCTCACTCTAATGATTAAATTCAGCTGAAGATTTGAGGAACTGACACATGCAGTTAGGACTAATGTAGGAAGTTTATCGGCCAATAAAAATAGACGGCCACTGAGAAGGTTCAGGTTAGATATACACTATAAAAGTAAAGTAAAGCGCTGCATTAGTTAGATCACATCCGTAGCTGTTGGCTGCAAAGCAGTAGAAGTCGGTTTTAAAATTGGTCAAGAAGAAGTGAGCATGGCATGTTGTTTACTAGTTAAATGCATAAAATGTAAGTAAATCGACAGCTAACACCTTGTATTCCTAACAACAGCTGACTTAGTCTAAAACAAAGACACTGCAAATTACAGCATGTTGGTTTTCCTGATTCGGTCTGGAAATCCACACTATAGTGCATTCCATTAATTTTCAAATTCAGAAAAACACGCTAGAGCGACAAATTGATTTCCAACTTCAACATTTTGTGGGTCCTTCCCAACCATGACATCAGATATGGCTGCTAGGAGTATAAAGACATAAAGGCTACAGTAATAAACTATTTATTTGAACTTCTGTTGTATGATTTAGGTCATATTGGACTATAGATGAATCTGAATGTGACTGGATTATTCTGGATTATCATTGGATGGATTTATATTTCATTTAAACCGACATAACTCCATATAAACTTGACTTTGTCTTGTAAAGTTTCTTGAGATGACATTTGTTGTAATTTAGAGCTAAATAATAAACAAACTAAATCCCATATGTGAATTAAAACCTCTCAGTCAGTGGGGTGTAGGACAAACATGATGATAATTCTCAGTTAACTCAGTAAATATTTTATGAATCCATGGATTTATAAATATTTAGCGTACAAAGCGGTTTAGAGTGGAGAAGATGGTAACGAAGGAGGTTATGATTGCCAAACTGACACGAATTTGAGTTTTTATAGAGCAAAGAGAAAAGTCTGTACTCATTTACAGTTTAGGCTCAAAATAAAAATATAACAAGAAAGTATCTGATGTTGGCTGCATAAACTAGCAGAAAACTCAAACTTATCACTGTGGACTTAATTCCTTCATTGGAAATGATATCAAATGAAAAAAAAAATGAAAGTAGCTCTTAAAACAAAAAAAATAATTGTTGTAACATTTTTTCTTATGATCAAGTAAAGGAAAAAGTAATAAATAATAAGGGTGAAATATTTCTAGGGTTCTGATGTTCAACAATTTTGGCCTTTACTTTGTCCTAAACTTTAAGATGCATGTAAAATTGTGAATTAACTGCACCTCAAAAGTCCTAATTGTGCACAAAACACTGTGCACTTTTACTATTACCATCTATTTTACCCATTACAAATGAAGGTAATCCCTTCCATTTGTCCCAAAATTGTTCTAGTAACACATAGCTCTTTTCAAATATGAAAAAAGTCTGTTTTTGTTAATGTTTGTTAATGTTAATAATAATAATAATAATAATAAAAAAATGAAAACCACATACAGTCAACAACCTGCCTACTGCAGTATGCAGAGACAGGTTGCAGGAAGTGGCTTTGTAACTTTAATATGTTTACCAGCTGCAGATAGAATTACAGTCCGTCTCACGAGGTGCTTTTATAAGAGATGACTTAACATGGCTTTTGGTTTTACTTCAAGTTAGTCTCGCAATATGTGATTTGCTGCTAAGTTGGTCACAAAGTGTGTCTTTAGAAAAGGATTTGTGTCACTCGTAGCGTTTATTCATCAGCAGCTTGACAGGAAGAAGGGCAGAGAGGACATGGAACCTGGCGTAGCGTGTCGAGGACCGTCGCCTCTTTGCACTGTGGACTGGCTCTTCCACTGAACTACCTGCTGTCGCGCAAAATGTATTTTGTTTAGTTTCCATGTCTAATCACACCACTGTGCGACCAACAGCACCAATGTTCACACATGGGATACTTCAGGAGTACATTGAAGCACCTACGACCATAACAGGCTTTACAACATGGAATACACGCTGAGGTAATTGCATTGCTTGTCTAAGAAATATGTATTAGTTCAACTGTGCACAGTAAGACTGCAGCATAAGCCCAGTTAATTTTACAGTGACTGCTATTGTTTGCACAAGTGTTAAATAAATGTTAATCCTAATATTAAGGAGGCTCTTGTTGTAAATAGTTTAGACCGCAACAGCTCCAGCTGAAGGCTGCATTAGCAGTTTGTGTGAATGTGAAGCATTACCAACATATTAGGAGGAAATGACACAAGAAAAGTCCACAGAAACCAATAATAACTCAAGTCATTAATAAATTTGGCATTTTGTGACAAAGTTGCTGATTTAAGTAGTAGAATGGGGTCTGCACAGATGGATCTAAAATGACATTTAAATTTTTTCAAATTGTTACTTTGATTTTCTTTTTTAATTAAACTTCCAAGTTTCCAAAAGCGCAGCATACTGTGTCGGTGTCCTTCAGCTAAGGATGCAACGGTGTATATTAAACCTTGATTTGGACTCATTGTTTAGATTCTGTGCATGGTTACCATTTTGAAAGCAATGAAAACAACTTTTATTTAATTGGATTCTATCTACCACGTGGTTAAGCCCAAACTTATTGGGCAGATTTCAAATTACAATTATTTTCCTTCAACCAGGAAAACCGTTTCATACGGGAACTGAGGCAGGCATTCCTTAAAAACTTGGAGGCAAAAAAAAAAAAGTTTTCATTTTTAATTTTATTTTTTTTTAAATGGCATTGGAAAAAAACAAAAAACAAAACAACAACAAAACGATATCCTTCTCAATGATTGGAAAAATCTTTATTGGCATTGCTGCCATCAAAACATTATTGTTAGCCGAGCATCTCCTTCCACGTTTCCACTGATGTTTTGACTATATCTCTCTACTGTCTGTGAAGATGGAAAGCCTCGTTTCCATCACCCTAATTTTTATCTGCCTCCCCAGATTTCAGTCAGGACTCTGGTTGGGCCACTCTGAAGCATGAATACAACTTTTAGTCAGAAATATGGTCAAATAAAAAGATCACCTCATACACAATTCTACCCGCAGGCATAAAAAAAAATGTTGTACTTCGCTGCATTTCAAGTAAACTTAAAGTTATACATTTTAACTTAAAGGCACAGTTAGAAAAGTAACCTCTTTATTTACATACACAACTTCCTGTAGATTTTTTTTTTTTTTTTTTATAAAAGTATGAAAAGTTTCCTATAAACTTCAGTAAAACTCATCAGCTTCCCTTCTTTGTGTCAGCAAGGATTTTTTTTTTTTTCCACAAAAAATGGAGCTGTAACTAACTACGGTTGGGCAGTCACAGTTCATTCTTACTGGATCCTGTTTTGTTACCTTCCCTCCTGCACGTACATGCGGCCGTGTGGTCGTCCGGCTGAGGCACCAGCTCCATGTCGGCCTGCTGCGTCGGCCGCCCCGCCTGGCGCTCGGCGTACGCCAGCAGCACCCGGTGGTAGTAGCAGTACAGCCGGCTGGGCTGCAGCAGATCTCTGGCCGCCGCCTGTCCCGCCCGGGCGATCTCCGCCGCCTCGGCGTCGTTCTCTTTGGCCCACTGGATTTTCTCCAAAAGGTCCGACAGGTTTCTCCGCACGGAAACGTAGTGAGCGCCCGCCTTCAGATGTCCGTAGAAGTGTTCGTAGTACTGCGAGTCCTGTTTCAGAACCAAGCTGTTTCCCAGCATCAGGTACGGGAACCGATACGCCGCAACTGTTCCGTCCACGTTTACCTGGTATTTGTACTGAAAGAGGAGGCACAAAGTTTCACCGCATGCAACGTGGTCCCAAATCTGCTTTCGAAATTTCAATTTAAAGACGGAAATCCAACTCAGATTTGTATCTGTCAACCAAAAGTCGGAGTAACTAGCGTGTACTTCTACGTTTTCTCACCTTGAAGAAGTCGAAGAATCCCACAAGCGGTGCTTTGCCCACCTGTTTTTCCCTGTCTCTGAAGAAGAACCACCCCGTGATGCCGGCGTCCAGCAGCTCTGGGGATTTCTTGGACAGAGACACGAGATGGAGACGCTCTTCCCGACTGTCTCGACCACGGAAAAAACCCTGCGCAGTTTTATTAACCCACGGGGGACCTGGCAGGAAAACCGGCATTATTTAAAAGAAAGAACTAAACAGAAATACGCAACCGACAGGTACATTAGAAATGAGAAAAACTCCCTTCCTCTTTCCATTACTACATTTTCCTAATTTCATGCAGAGAAACTGAGGAAAAATGCTCTTTTTCTGTGATTTGGGTCGATTTTAAAGTTCTTTTCTCAATTCTGTAATTAGTAAAAGAAAAAAAAAAACATTTAAGGTGTGGATAAGAAAATAAGACAAAGACCATAAAGAAAATGGTGCACATAAAGTGTGAATTTCTGCAGCTCAAAGTCCCCAATAATGACCAATATTAACTCAGATAAATTTAAATAGGGTTGGCTGAAGACTCACAGTGAATCATTTTAAAATATACTTTTTTTTTTTTTAAAGCTAAGTGGGAGGATGACATTTTTATTTAGTGAAAGATCCTGCATTGTTCCGTACCAAAGGAAGCACAAAGTTTTCTGTTGTTTCTGCATTTTCAACTATTGGACAAGTTCTTGTACTGAAAGAGGAGGTGCAAAGTTTCATGCAACGTGGTCCCAAATCTGCTTTCGAAATTTCAATTTAAAGACGGAAATCCAACTCAGATTTGTATCTGTTAACCAAAAGCCGGAGTAACTAGCGTGTACTTCTACATTTTCTCACGTAGGTTTACTTCCCCCGTTGAGCCTCGTGCGAAAAAATATTTTCACAAGTTGAAGCTCACGCTCCAGAAAATGGCTGTTCACTAGGTGTTAGTAGTTGACATTGTTGCTTGCCTGCTGATGCCCCCTAGTGGTCATTAATGACATAAGCAGAACTCTAAATTTTCATACATTGGCAAATGATTTGGAAACGTTGTGCGACAACTTCAGACTACAGCTGAAAGAGCTTAATTTAAATCTATGAAATATCACTCAGTTCTGACTCCTAGCATTTAAATGACATGTTACAGATCCACTGAGGCACAATATGAAGGAGTCATAGTAACGTTTCACACCAAAATGCTTTGCCTTTTGCTAAGACTATTAAGTCTAACACAATCTTGCCACATTTTCATCTGTGGATGCATCTGTCCTACTAGCAAAGTCTGCAAGAGCGGCAATCTCCCTAGCTCCTCCAGAGTTACCACAAAGTGATACGAGTTGCTTTCTCTAAACAAGTCATCACACATTTCGAGCCATCAACTGTGTTCCCGTGTGGCGGTCCAGCTACCTGTGTTGCCTTGGACAGACAGAAGGTCATTAGTGACTCCTCTCATTGTCTCCAGGGTGGAGTGCGTCACCTCGTAGGTGGGGAGGACGATGTCGCGCGTATCCGTGGAGCCACACCAGGAGAGGATCGGAAGAGCTCCCTCCGTCCTCGTCTCCAAAGGCCAGTCGCCCACGTTGATGAAAAACTCCACGTCGGGCACTCTCACCTTAAGCAACAAAACATATTAGATGGCAACTCGACATTCTGATAATCAGGCCTTAAAAGCCAATCGATCCGCACAATTATACCTTTCTCGTCAGCGACAGCAACATTTCATCAGAGAACATCTTGAAGTCTGTGTATTTCCCCAGCGTGCGCCGGTACACCTTGTTGTCAACGATGGCGTAATGAACGAGCCCCCCTCTGTTGGAAAATCTGAGGGGCACTTCCTGTCTGAGATGCTGCAGGTCGATGGCAGGGAAGGACTGGAAGTCGGCCAGAATCTGGGGCTCGTTCGCAGGACACTGCAGGACGCTCTGCCAGACGGAGGCGTCAGATTCAGGGCAGTCACAGTATTCATGATAGACTGGGCCTGGGGATCAACAAGAAATGGGACAAAAGTAACGTTCAGGCGGAAAGAAAAGTTCAATATCAACCAATTATGGGCAGAAATTAAATCCAGATCATGCTAAAATGTGAACTTTTCTTAACACGCTTACGAGAGGGACTTCAGTATGTTTCTTTAATATGTCTAAGAGCTGACTGTTCAGGTTTGTAACATGGTGTGGTGATTTGGTTATACACTCTAAATGTAATTTTTTATTTTTATTTTTTTGTCCATTCCTTAACACTGACCCTGTGTGTAACGTACCGGGTGCATTAGATTTTTCTTTATTGTTAAAAAAAATGCAAACAGAAAAATCCCTTCAACAACAAAAACACTTCAAAATATCAAATATCCTCCAAAAAATAGTAGAATCTGCTGAGACGCACCCTTGATAACGTACGGCGACTTGGCCACAGCAGCGTCCAGGTGGAGGATTTCAACCTTCAGACCTTCGACTGCAGATCCGTAGAGGCGGTACCTCATCAGAAACGACCCGTCTCCTCTGTCCAGAGGCGGAGGAACGTGGATGCGGATGTACTCCTCCTTGTTGAGAGGACTTATCTTCACTTTAAATGTCCCTTTGCCTAAAGAACACAAACGGATTTCATGTTATTTAAAACTGGCTTAGTCAGACAACTCAATCCTGACATGAATTATTCTAAACTGAAGAAGATCCTCGTAAAACGGGACATGAGATTTCTGACAGCACTGCGTTTCTTTGGGTCATGTCTATATGGAAGAATTAAAGTAAGGATGTAAAGTTTAACCAAAATCCTGATGTTTGGTGGTAGATTTATAGTTCAGTAGGTTTTATATGCTTTCATCTACTAAGATTTTGTTTTTATCCGTAACTCAGCACAGAATAAAGGTGTTTTTTTTTCATAAAAATTCTTTGCTTTTGTTTTATTTCATAACTTTAGAGTGGCTGTAAAGAACTGACTGGAATTTTGGATTTAGGATCATATAGATGTATATTAATAAAACCAAGGTTGTAGTGAGAAATTTAGATGTAAGGCAGCATCGACACTAAAAATGTTTAAATCACGTTGAAAAAAAAGCCATGCTAAATTCCACAGTGGTTTGCAGTTCACATTCAAGTTGTGCATTAATAAAATCAGGAAACTTGGTGGAAATATTTAAAGGAAGAGTTTTCAGCGCACAGAGAGGGAATGCATACATTCTCACAAAAACCCATTGAAGAGATTTTACCTGGTAAAGTAGAATATTTTTAAATCATTTATTTTATGCGAAATATTTTGTCTCGCACTTGGACTGGACACTGCGAATCAGATGCCAACTTCACAGTCAGTGATCCATAATTTCAGTTCGGTGGGTTAGCATAGTTTAACAAAAGAGCACAGCACGCAAAGTGGAGGGTATTCGGGATGTTTACCTGGTGACAAAGTCAGGTTTCTTCCTTCAGAGCTAACCGCCTGAATGAAGAAGTATCGGACTGGTAAAACAGCGTCGGGATCCAGCCCTGGACCCCAAACGATACATCTCTCCGGACTGATTCCTTCACTCTCAGAAACCGGTAAGTTTGGGCCGAATAACACAACCAAAAGAACACAGTTGCTGATTAAAATCCTCTGCATAGCTGCGAGTAAGTCTGCGCTTCCCTTACACGGCATAATTATCCCAATGCCATAAGCGAGCATGCAGAAAGTTGCAAAATAAACGCTAAAGTTTGGATACAAAGTCCTACGGCGACATTGTTCGCAGAGAAGCACAAGCATTACTCGTGATGCGTTCAGGGTTGTCGGATATATAGTCATTAACTCTTTCGTGCAAAACGAAGTGTTTCTTATCTGTAGGAACGAAAAAAAAAAACGGATGTTCGTAAAAAAAAAAAAAAGCAGCACCAAAAGTTTCCTCTTTATCCATTTAGGAGGACGTGTAAAAAAAAAAAAACTTGACATTAAATATATTAAAAATGGGGAGTGAAAAACAGTAAAATAAGTCATATTATAAAAATATACTATTTTTCAGTGAATTGAGAACAAATTGCATGCGTTTCTGACTAATTATAACAAATCTGTCAGTGCAAGTAAAGGAACACAAAAGCAAGACTCCCATATTAAACGATATTCTTGAGCTCATGCTATACCAGATTTTCCTGTTCTTAACGACATTAAAAGCCAGAGACTTCAAGTTTGTTTCATTGCACTTCATGCATTTTTATTACCTTCAGAATTAAATATCATTAAACAAAAGAAAGTTAAATTCTAATGAAATGCAGCTTTGCTTATTTAAAGCATAGTGAGTTTTACAGACAACACAGTGACTGTAAAAGTAAGCTATAGAACATCAATAGGACAAACAAGCTACATGCACAAGTGAAATGTGGCAACACTTTATTTCAAATCTCTCTTGGATTAGGTGGTGGTTAAGCGTTTAATAAAATTGCATGCCGTTAAGATTTTTCTTTTTACCTATAAAAAAAAAAACAATAACCGATTTGTTGAATATGTCTAGTATGCAAAGATATTTTCTTTTGTGTGTCCCAGCTTTTCCAGATTTGGCAGACAAGCATTACGGATCATGGGTGCGGGTCCGCAGAGGACAATCAGTACATCTCTGGACGCAGCAGGGATGTGGTCCTTGATCATGTCAAGGGTCACATACCCTGAGCTGTAGCTCCAGTCTGCAAATACAGATGAAAAGAATCATTAGAGAAACTTGTTTCATCAGCTTTAAGCAAGAAATGTACTTCTATTCAACCAAAGCATTGAAATGATGTTACTAAAAATGCAAATGTAAACCAGAAGATGGTTTTGGTTTCCTCTAGCTTCTTCTCCTTCAAGATTAAACATTTCCTCTATTTTTAACCCATCTTGTCGTGAAAGATAAAAAATATTTTTGGCAGCATGAGAGAGGCCAGTGAACATAGCTATTTTTTTTTCTTCCTTACTTATCCTTTCAATCACACATCTCTTCTTCTGAGAAATCCAAAACAACAAGCCCACTGAAGACCAAGTGTGTGTCTCTAGCCGGACCAAACCTCCGAGGCCTTGTGTTGTATTTATGTGAGGAACTAATACAGACATAATACAAGCAGGACTATGCAACAACTAACCTCACGTCCTTTCGGGGTTATGGGGGAGAAAATAGAAGTGGTTAGCTACTCTTATTTCCTTTAGCTGACGTGTCTTCGTCTGGTTTTGGTCTCTGAATGTTCCAGTAGAGTTTGAAGATTAATTCAGCTTAATTTACCCTCCTATTTCCACAATGCATGGACAGCGTGTGTGGGAACATATTTAAGTGCCTCATTTTCATTAGTGTCACTAGATGTCAAATGTTTTAACGTGAAGTTTGTGGTATTTTCAAGTCGGAAGACAAAGCTTAATATAAAGCCTGTTCTGGTAACAATTGATATGTTTTTCATAATAAAGCCTTATAATTTTATTTTAAAGACCCAAATTATTTATTTCCCTGGCAAATTAAGGTTACAAATCTCATTTTAACTTGAAATATCCATGTGTAAAAATAAGATGCTAAAAGCAAAAAAAGAAACTTCTAAGTTTGACTTAGAATTTATGAAAAAAAAAAAAGTATGGTTTAAGTTATTCTTACTTTTTGCAAATTGTATTTGTGGGAACTTCCAATAGATCGTGTGTTTGAAAGCATTCCAATTAGCCTGATTTTACTTTGGAAATGATGGGAACCAGTTGTTTTCATTCACTCTGCAGATGGGAAAACAGCAGCTTTCTGCAGCTGATTGTGGTAAATAAACCACTTTGTGAGGACCTGGAGCTGAGCATTGTAGTGGCTCATAACTCAAAGAAAGAGCTGCACTGTCGCATCCAAAACTGTTTAAGTTCATTGCGTACTGGTGGATCCCAGGGATGCAGATCAAGGAGGAAACCACTTCGGCACACATTAGTCAGCGTGACTTTTGGAAAATCTAAACTCTGCAAAGAATATGAATAAGACTTCTGGTATTTGGACTTGGGGTCTGATAAAACAAACAAACAAACAAACAAAAAAAAATCGAATTGTTTAACCACACGACGATGGCAGTTTGCCTTTTTCTGTTCCAACATGACTGCACACGAGTCGACAAAGCGAGGCAAAGCCATGGGTAAGTGAGTCTGGTGTGGAAGAACTTGACTTGCCAGGTCACCTTTGGAAAGAACTAGAGCAAAGAATGTGAACCGACATTAGTGTCCAACTTCAAAACAGGATGTTTAGAAATTCTCGTAAACACAGAAGAGAACACAAACAGGCTAATGCTTTTGGCAATATAGTGTACTGTCAACATCAAGGGTAGTTGCACAATAAGACCCTCATGTCCACAATAAGACCTTCATTACTTCTAAAATCAACACAAACTAAAAGCTCGAAAACAAAAAAATTAAAAATTAAAAATACTACCCTAAATTAGCCCAGAGAACATCCCGACCTCATGCAAGTTTATTATGCCACAAATGTGAGTGGCAGTTCAGAAACGGCACGACGGAAAAAATAAATTAATAAAAAATAAAAATATCAGGCACAAAGCAAGAACTCGCCATCAAAACTCTTGCATTTACCAAACCAACAATTTACTTTAAAGCGTTAATATCCCTCTTGGTCATGGGTGCCATTTATTGTTTTAGCTGCTGAACAGGAGCAAAGATATGAACTTAGATATTTGCTGAACTGACTACAGAAGATCTGGAAACAGTGCTACAATATCAGATGTACTTTAATCCATCAATATTGGAAATCATAACTGGCTAAAAATATTTATTCATATTATTTATTCACTTGGAAGCAAAAGTCACAAATCTGACAAATTTTAAGCAAAATTTAGTAAAGGGATAAGTTAATTATTTTATTTTTGTGATCCAAAGCCTTTTAAAAACTGAACATAAAACTCTGAGGAAAAACCAACAACAAAAAACAATAAAACCTTAGTGGACATGTTCCCCACTTAGTGCTTTGGGGAGAAGACTTTTACTGGGTTTCTGGTTCTGTTGAAGATGCAAAAGGATTTAAAACGAAACGCCAACCAACATTTTGTCTCATGGAGTCTCACCTTTTGAAGGCTTGTCCAAAGTGTACCAGACTTTAACCTTCTCTGGGTGATTCTTCTGCACATCCTTCAGCTCGTCCCACAGTAAAATATCTTTCTCAGTCTGAGATAGGCAATAATAAAATAATAAAAACAGGAATGTTCAACATGCAGCCACACTCACAATGCTTGCTAAAACAATAAAAAACCCAAACAACTGACCTGGTTGGCAAATATGAGGGAGCACTTGGTGTTGTCGGCAGGATCTGATGTGATGCGTCGGATCAGCTGCAGCATCGGGGTGATACCTGAGGCAATCAGAGCCAGAAAGTTACTACCAGAGGAGATACAAAGGTAAAATAAATCCTCTGTTTCGTAAAAATATCAGCTGGTGCACAGCTAAAAAAAGTATTTTACCTACTGTAGAGTCATTTAAGTGTGATAGGTAAACACGCGGTACAATGATGTGCCTGCATGAATAGGATAAAACTGATCAATAGCTCGTAACGAACATACCTGTTCCACCAGCGATCATTCCAACATGTTTAAACTTCTGGACAACCGGCTCCGTCTTCTTGTTGGCTCGGATAGAAAACATGCCTAATGAGAGGAGACAGGAAACGAGCTTGGAAAGTGGAAATCAAGAGTTTCATCCTCCTATTGCAACACAGTGCCACCTGCTGGTGAAAACAGTGAACATGCAGCAGTGTCTTTTACTTCTGCTAAGAGATGCAGTTGACTCCATACCTTTGCCTTTGTAGATGAGAAGTCCGTTGGGTCCCCTGAAGTCAATAGAGTCTCCGATGGCCATGTTGTCCAGGTACTGAGACATCTGCCCCCCATCTGGGTAGTTTGGGTGGGTCCCTTTGTAGTATATCTTGACAACAATCATGCATATGTAAAATCACTTGATATTTAAGGAGTTCTCTGTGATTTATTAAGCATTAGAAAACACTTAGAAACAAATTCATATGCATAAATAACAAATTTTACATGTACAAAGCAGTTCTTAAATGCCTTGTAAAAAAACAGGTAAAAAAATATCTACATGTAAGTCAGCTTTAGACATGGTGATCTATAAAGTAGCATAACACAAATAAGACGTTGGATTTCAATACTATTGTTGGACACTGGGACATTTCCAGCCACATAAAATACACCAGCTCTGTTGATTCAAGGTTACCCACCTTAACCACAAGGTCAACAAATCCCTGGTCTTCATCGCTGGACACTGGAGTGTAAGGCCTGACAACCAGGTTGCCTTTGACCTTGGCCGACAGGTAAACATGCTGACCTGGAGGATAAGACGGATGACTAAATGTGACCGAAAGAAAGATAAATGTTTAGCAAAAATGGGAAAAGATTAAGCTTTTTTTTTTTGTCCGTGCAGCTCATCTGATATTAATCAGGTGTTTGCTTCTTAACAGTAACGAGTATTTAGATGGTTTTTAAATCAAAACATTGGTGTTCAGTGGTTGTAAAAAAAATTATGTGAAACGGACTCAGATGTTTCTACATTCTTGCTTCTTTACAAGACACTCTGGGACAGATTTATCAGAGATATTTCATTACCCACTGGCAGTCCAAGGATGTGAGACTCGGATGGAAGGCCAAACCGGAATTTCTTTGTGTCATGACTGATTTCCTGCACAAGGACACAGACGAGAGTGTGAAACAGCCAAACGATATGACCTTAGCTGGACTGCTAATAATAATAATAAAAAAAAATAACTTCAGTTTAAGACTGTGCTCATCTTTAAACACTTCTACTGTAAGAGCACTTCTAGTGTAATAAAGAGATTTTTTCCTTGCATTCATGTAACACACTTATACACCTAAGAGAAGTTAAAGTGTATCTTTGTCTTTTCAGTGCGATTAAAACAAAACTATTGGCAAAGTATCAATCAAAGAATCCTAGTGCCGTATGCATATTGTTTTTTAGTCTTTGTATAAACCATTTAGTCGACATCAACGCTAAGCCAACCTTAAACAAGGCATGCAGCTCACTCTGAAGTCCCTTAAGTTTACCGAGGCAGATTATTCCACATGTATTACTAAACAGGAGATAAATGGACTGATCTTAAATTGCGTTTTCTAGTCATACAGACTGGAAAAAGTCAAATCCGCGCTCAGAAATGCACAGGCATTTATACACCGCCACGCAGACAACTTGGGGTTAAGAGCCTTGCTCAGGTGCACATCAGCATGTGACAGGAAGAAGCTGGAATTGAACTTACAATCGTCCAACATAGCAAGACGACAACTCGTTGTTGAGATCAGCAGCGAGAATCCCCATTGATGTTTTCCGTCTTACATTTAAACACTTGAGGTGAACAAAGCTGTAAAATTGGTCATTTCTCCCAAGTAAAAAAAGCCAATGACCGCCGCTACCACCATCAGTCTTGTTTTGTAAGCTGTGTTGGAACGAATTAAACTGATTTATTTGGCTTAACCAGTTCTTTTATCCCAGTGTGAATTGGGAACACATGCCAAAAGTTATTTTGTTCATCCCACCTGTTTGCTAATGAGCGGTAGCGAGTATTTGATCGTAGGATCCTTTAGGGTCACAGGGCCCTTCCCTTTTCCTTCTGTGGAGTTTCCAAGAAGGAAGTACAGCAACGTTATGACCACTACAGACACCGCCAACACCACAGGGATCGTCTGCAAGACAAAACGTTACGTTTAATGTGATCGCAGTTAACAAAAAGAAAGAAAACTTGCAGCTTTCCACGTCACTCGTTAGGATTTTTTCCCCCCCATATTAACGTGTATTTAAGTGGGTTATATGCAACGTAAAATGCATACAGTAATGTGAGTAAATATAACATTTAATGCACATAGAAGTTGTTATATTTGAAAAAAAAAACATTATTCTCACCAAGGTTGAGTCCATAGCTTAATGTGCACTAAAGTGAACCTCGTCTTCCAACGGTCTGAGACCAGAGTCCACACACAGTTCAGCCAATGATAGCTTCCTCTCCCCGCCCTCATACACACACACACGCACGCACACATCCTCGTTAACCTACCACAGCAGCACACACACAGTCTCTACAACGGGATGTGGCTTCCTGTCTGGGGAGAAAGGTGACAGGTCCAGAGCACCAATGGAAACATGGATCTGATCATGTCACATGGTGCAGAGGTGGTGCTTTGACAGCGAGAAGACTCTTGAAATCACACCACTGACAGAGGGGGAGGAGAGAGACTCGGTATCAACACTGTGATCCACAGAGAGAGAGATAGTGCATTTCTTTTTTTTTCTTTTTTTTTTAATCTAAAAGTTAACAAACCTGCTGCCGTGCAACAACCAGGTGGCCAATAGCTCTGCAGGAGGGGATCTCCTCAGTGGTTGAGCAAGAAAGTGGAACATCAAACATGGTTTTGATTGCAACAGCAAACTTGTACACCACCACCTCTTATGTCTTCATATTTTTGTTCCAGTGAGAAGTTTCAGCTTGTTTTAAAACAATTCCCAGGTTCAGATGCCATCGTTTGCAGATTTAAGGGACCTGAAAGTCGCATCTTTCAGAAACAGGAATAATGTCCAAGAAGGACTGGAGATCATCTACCTTTTTCCAAATTTGCTCTTTGGATCTCACCACCTTCGTCCTCAAATATTAGTTTAAGTTAAACCATCTTTCTTATTTGGCATTTTTCAAAGAAAAAGATTAAAAGATCCACTTAAATTGTTGGTTGCCAAGTTGCCCGTCACTGACACAACACTGTTTAACTCCTTTTTAATGCCTGAATTGTTTATGTCAGAGTCAAGACGGTTCAGATTGATATACGCAAATATGTTCTTTTACAAAAGGTCCGCTATCATACAGAAAATTAAAGCCCAAAGTCAAACTTTTAAATACTGAAAATCTGAAAAACTGTTCATCATCGCCTCTTCAAATGGATAAAAAACTTTTTAAAAGTAAGATGGAAAGAAATGAGTTTGCACACTGCTATTAATGTGCAATCAGCTAATGTCCTTTATTGCAATTAATAGAAATGTGACTCTATGAACATCGTGAAAAATTATATTTCTACAAAAGTTGCATTTCAATTTTAACAAGTCTTGACACCAGATTATTTTTACACAGGTAAATCAACATGTAAACAATGTTATTTTTTTTTATGTTTGCCCTGAAAGCTAACACCAATCAGAGACTGAACAGAAAGTGGTTGATCAATTCTAGTTTCTCTCTTTCTAAATGAAGATGAGTCTCATTCCAGCAATAAGTGTCAATTTCGCGAGGATTCACCACTGTGCTCTTCGTGATCCGATTTCCTTCCAGCATGAAATCTTTGATCCGCTGAGGACTCTTGTTTCTCAACACCTAATGGGTCAGAGCTTTGCTTCTGGACTGCTGCTTGAGTGAATCTGCAAGACAAAAGTTCCTTTAAACAAAGAGATTCAGATTTTTTTTTAAATTAAGTTACTAATCCCTAAAGAATGTGACACTTCAACACATATTTATCTTAAGAAAAAAAAAACAATAATACAGTTATAAGTAAGTCTTAAACAACTTATCCACAACTCTTAGTTAGATATGGTCTATAAACTTTGCATGTAGAAATAAAAATCTGAGGAGCGTACAATGAAGAGGTCCTCAAATATTTCACAAGAATAACATCTGGAGAAAGTATCAGCAGGACATGACACTAAATACAAAATATTATAAAACACCAAATCAGTCATGCAAATTTAAAAATGTTTGTGACCTTTTTAAACTTTCAAACATGTTCTACAGCAAAGCTGCGGTTTCCGTTCTATTTTTATGAGTTTTTTTTACAGCGAATTCTGGTCACAATCAAGCTGAGTATTTTATGTATTTTTAAAATAGTGTTGGACCAGAAGTAGCGATGCAACAAGAGAAATTAGGGAGGAACTGAACATCACTTTTATCATTGCCAAGAATGCATTTGTTTAGGAAATCCTTCCAAACTAACGCTGTGTCAAACATAGCTTGTAGTTCCTCAGATGTGCCAGTAGAGGGAGCCGTAAAACAAAGTTTTCTTCTTGCCTCTGCACCAAAACTCGAGGTCAGATGTTAAAGCTTGAAGTTTAAGTTTTGAGTCACTGCTTTGCCAAGATATGATTGTTTCCCAATACCGAGTCACTGAAAAAAACAATTAAGCTTGTCTCTTTACTACAAACAAATTGCCAGTACCCATTTCTAACATGTTTAGGTATGCGTAGGCATCTTACACCAACAGTAACGTAGGAAATATAATTAAATATTCTGGAATGCCAGACAGAAAGTGTTTGGAAACACACAGACTTTGTAGTTGCAACACTGATGTGTTGTTGTCTGAAGTGGTCACCATTTCTGCCAAGTTATCCTCAATAAGCACAGTGTTCACTGGTTTCCAGAGAAGCTAGCAAAACAGAATATCATTTGGCTGACAAACAGCACTGCTGCGGGCAGAAAAACCAAAATCACATGAAAGCCAAAAAAATAAAAAATAAATAAAAATGTGAGAAAGCATTCAGAAAGTAACTCCTGCTCCTTGTGCATTATGAATACTAGTAGCTTACACAACCACACCGGCTACCTACACCTTGTGAGTCACTGCAAATGTCAGTGGGTGGAGTTCCACTTTCACAAACTGGGAGAAGAAAGAGAGATAGCCAGGGGAAAAGCAAGACCAAGGTCTCCAAGGCTCTGGGTGTGGTGAGAGTTTACACTGGAGACATTCAGAAAGGAGAGCTGAGAGACAAAGGAAAACACACGTCAAGAAAAACTAAACAACTGCAAGAGGAATGATTGTTTTGGTATGAAGAAGATTTATCAGACATGAAAAGTCATTTGTGTCCATCAAAAACTTATAAGGGTGATAAAAACACTGCCACACACATTTAATCTAAAAGAATTAGAAGAAATATTTAAATTTTTAAAATATACAGTTCCTCAAAACAAAGGTGCCGAGGTCAGGGGTCACACCCCCGATTGCTGTATTGAGAAATAAAGGCCTCTGTACCTGGGCTGCCTGCTACACCAGTCAGGTTCCATCTTTTGATAAATTACAAACTGTAGATTATAAACCGTTCAAAATCTTTCCAATTATTATTTTTTTTTATTAAGGATCTCCATTATAAAATTGCTCCACTTTTGTAAGACATAGTTTTTCTGGGAAATTATATATAAAACAGATGCAAAGAAAAAAAACAACCTCCAGCTGTTTTTTTCCCCTGTTCTTTTTAAAGTTTGTTATTGCCCCTACTTTAACTTGCTTTCATGTTGTTTAATGCCATCAAAATTAACACATTCATATATTAACTTCTTAGCATAAACATTTGATATGGCATGGTATAAATTGTATTTATGTAGCAAATTTCCTGCATCAAGGCAGTTCAATGTGCTTTACATGAATTAGAAGGACATACAAACAAAACAATAAACCAAAGGAAAGAGCGAAAATAAAATAAAAAAATAAAAAAGTATAAAACTACAGGCTACTTATGTTTAATAAGAATAAGTAGCCTGTAATTTATAAACTGCTGGGGGTTTCTCTGGAAATGTAAACTACTTTTTGTTTTGAGAAAAATTGGGGTTTATGAAATTTGTCAATCCTGTGCTCCATTTTTTTAAATGTACATTTTACACAACGTCCCAGCTTCTTTGAAAGTGAGGCTGTACTAAATCATTGAAGATGTTACTATATTGTTAAGACAGTTCAATGTCTACCTATATGCCTGTGCTTTCACATGCACACAGTGTCCTTATCAAAAATAAAGGAAACCAGAAGCAACGAGAGGAAAAAACAAAACAAAACAAAAAAAAAAAACGAAGCTTTTATGGATCCATGATTCACTATTCTCGTTTTGATCTTAACGGTTCCATCTGAAACAGGAGCCAAAGCAGCAACATCTTAAATATACTATTAAATGAGAGAAAAGTAATGAGAATACATTTCATTATTATTTTTATTTCAACAACATTTCTGATCTTTTTATTGAAGTTTTGAAAAAATGAATAATGCAATAAAAGATGATTTTAATTTTCCTTTCAGGGTATTTTTTTTTTTATTTGTTTGTTTGTTTGTTTCTCAGTCTCAATTGGCCTGAAACGTCTCTCCACTGTCTATGTTATGGAAACGGATAACTGACATTTCCTTATATTTTGATTGCAAACTTTGTTGCTTCCATTATTTTTTTTAAAGGGACACCAACTTCCCAGTGGTCACCTCAGTGCCAAATGCCCAACAGCCACTCTAAATGCCACAAGCTCAGCCTTGTTTAACCAAGATTGCCTCTGCAGAAACGCAGCTGACCAGAGAGCAGCTCCACAACAGAGGCCATGACATCCCACTAAAGAGCTCTTGAACGAGAAAGACTCCATTAAATATACATGTACTTTCTTGTCGTGCAGGTAAGGAGCAAAAGACAGATCAAACCACATGATGCATTCACGTTGGTGTTATGTTCACTTGTGAGGGGAATTGTTTTAAGGACATAACCACACCTTCCTTCCTGATGAAGGTCAGTCCTGCGCTGAAGCCCCTGCGAGTGATGCGGCTGTCTGAGGTGAAATGAAGCACCATGATGCTGCTGAAGGAGAGGACCGGAGGGGGAATACTGCCGCCACACAGCACAGCTATGAAAACAAAACAATAATAATAAAAACGAAGCAAATAAACTAACGATCACTGCTCTTTTTCATTCTGCAATATTACAAAATCTTTTGTTCCAAAACTAAAAGAAGTAAGACGTGAGCTCTGCATTTTTGTTTCCAAGTATTTCCATGGACTGTGCAGTGCAAAGGTTTTAAGTCCGTCTCTAATTTCTTTATGCAGTACTTTGCTTCATAAACACCGGGTCATTTTTAAAGTGGTACACGTGCTTTCTTGAGTTTTTATTTTGAAATTCGAGCTTAGAGTTTAAAGTGATTCATATGTGAGACTAAAATGGCTTTAAAAAAAACAAACAAAAAAAAAAACGCTCCTTTGAGAACTCATGAAAAACTTTTGACATATTTTCAAAAGACCTGAAGAACCATTGACCAAAGTCATTGTTAAAGAGAAACTCCGTCAGCTTGGAAGCAAACAAGAAACTAGAAGGAAATAACGGGTGACTTTTTGCACAGAATAGAACAGAAAAAAAAAAGTTTTCATTGCTCTTGCGTAATATTCCACTTTTTCTGAAAAACTTAATTGTTGGGTTTTAACAGCTTTATGCTAATAAAACATAAACATAAGGTGAACATAAACATTTGAAAGAGATCCTACTGTATTTCAGTTTTTTTTTATCCTGTAATCAGATTTATTTTAATCCAATTCTTTAATCTTACCAATCTCTTTGTTTCCTTCAATGTCCCCCAGAACTGTCAGTGAATCATGCAAACATCTCTCCGACTCTTCCAGGTCAAAATCAGCAAACGTCAGCTGCAATCAAACGTTAGATTACAAGAGAATCTACATGCGAGGACCTTTAATTTTAAAGGCGTGTTTATTGAGGTTATTATTACCTTAACTAGATGTCCCGGAGGAGAGTAGATGACCCAGCGGAGCGCACAGTCATTACTGTAGGACTGTGGGTAATTTGGGGTGTAGAGTGAAATCTGATCCTCCACCAGAACAATAGTCCCACATGCTTATCGGCCAAATATGGTGGTGGGGGGATACACAACAGAGGTTAACGTGCGTTATTAACCTCAAGGGTGGCAATAAAATTAAACACATTTACAAGGAAAAAGTCTCATAGCTAAGTGTATTCGTCATCTTCACTGCCTCAAATAAAGTGGTAGATTGTTGTGTTTTTTGCTTATTATCACGTCATGGGAAGTCTGCTTGCATAATACGTTGCCATAGGAACCGCAGTTAACAGAGGAGAAGGTAAGACTGTACTCCACTTGTGCAAACACTTCTCTCCGTCTTTTCATTATATTTTGCTTCTTGTAATCTTTTTAAAATGGTCTTGAATGATAGTTATTTAGGATTTCCAAGGGCTTCTTTGTTTTTTTTTTCCTAATCTAATATTTAATATCAATAACTATTTAGTTGTTTTCCATCTGACTTTCTCAGTCTCCAGTCACTGAGTGAAATTTGCCCCAATCATATTTAGGATATCTGTTCAGTTTATTAAAGTTTGCAGATTGTTGTTTCTGAACAGCCTTCTCAAGGTCCCATTGCATTTAACTGGGAAGTTTGGACTTTGGTCTTTTGTTTTTTTTTTCACTCATTCTGTTGAAGATTTGCAGCTATGTTTGTGATAAGTGTCCTGTTGATCATCTACTTTGGGCCAAAAATCAGCTGTCAGGCAAATGGCCTGACATTTAGGCTCTTTAATTCTCAAGGTTAATAATACGCAGGGACTATGCAGTTTCCATGTCCATTTTAGACCGTCATCAAGAAGTTTGCACGAGTCCATCAAAAAGCAACAAATTGACCCCTGGTTACTCGTAATACCACGAGTAACCAGGGGGTGCAGTGTGGAGCTCTATGCATGCAATCAAGGAACGAAGAAGACAAAGGAAAAAATTGAAAAACGGACTGACTTCTGCCTCCACATGCCACAATGTGCTTAATGGCTACCTCTAGGCGTTTTTGTGCCACTCTTCTTATGTCTCTTTCTGACAATGTGTATTATCACAACTTCCTCTACTGCCTCCATGTTTGCTATTGTCCGAAACCGTTCTCCAGTCCAATGGCTACAAAACAACCCCAACAAATAATCAACACCACCACACCGTAATAGGAGTTAGGCTGTTATGCTCTGTAAGGTTTTCTCGAAACAAATATTTCAATTTTAGTCTTATTTTTGTAGAGCGTTATACAATAACACTGTTCCGGTGTTTCTAAGAGTTTGCAGCAGGTTTCTCACCTGGAGGAAAGGATCCCTTGATCCCACGGTACCTGACTGCAAAGCCACGCCCTGCTCTATTAATGTCAGAGGAGAAGAGCAGCACTGCATTCTGGGAATTCTGTAGAAGCACTCGAGCTGGTCGTAATTTACCGCAGAATATTGCTGTAAACAAAAACGCAGGACACAAAATCAAATGGAGTTTCATTCTATGTTGAAATTGTTTCACCTGTTTGTTTGTGTTTTTAATTATTGAGAATAAATGGTTCCTCAAATAAAAGCAGAGAAGTAAGTCTAAGCACTAGGACTAACTAATAAGTTATTGTGCCACATTCAATATTGCTTTCCAGCCAGACTTAATATCACCTTACAGCTACAGATGGTAAAAGTTTTAAATTAAATGACCCAGTCGATCATTTCATACTAACTGGTAGACTGAGATAGGATGGGACTCTAGTTCTGCGCTAAACTGGCTCAGGTCTCATTTGGCACACACAAACTTGTACTATCATTTTGGTCAAAAGAATAGGAAAAGAATTTATTCTGAAAATACTGAATGATTTCCTCCTATATGCATTTCTGAGTACCTTGTCTTGAATGAAGCGTGTCATAAGATACCTGCTTACCAAGAGGTCTCAGGACCAGAATGGAACAAAATGGGAGCGATTAGGTGTTACGCTCCCCACCTGTTTAACAAATTCCCCGAAAACCTAAGATGTGAAGAAACTGTTGGTTCCTTTTGGACTGAGGTCATTTTTGCTGGCTGCAGCGTTTAAATATTTGTTTCTTTCTATGCAGTGCTTTTAAGTGTGTGACATTTTGAGCAAAACCTAAAAAGGTTATTGCTATTTTTCGTTTAGCCTTTAATACAGTAACAGGACTCACCAACAGGCCTGTTCTTTGATCCTGAAACTGTGAGTCGGTCGAACTGACAATACGAGCTATTTTCCACGTCAAAATGATCAAACTCTAGCAGAATGCTGTGACCTGGATGAGCCTTGATGCTCCACAAACACAACCTGCAGAAGGAAACACAAGATATTTCATTTTGCTGTTGACTGATTCATTTATCTTTCCCATATCTTGACACCAGTTTCTGACAACAGTTTGCAGCTGTCGCTTCAGTGTGACAACTATTAGCGTTCACGCTTAAGCGTGAAGCTTCTGAAAGGTTTAACTCACTGGTTGTTGTCGTAGTAGGTGTCAGGGAAAGCGGGGTTCCTGATCAACCCTTCACTGTCCGATACCGGGCCATCTGTCACACTACACAGTCCTGATATACACACACCGACAAGATCAGTAGATGTTGTAAAATAAGCATGAATAAAAATTGGAGTGATGAGAGAAAAAGTCACCTGAAGTTGATAGTTGTTGCTGCTCAGCTAAAGCAAAACACAAAGAAGAAAATGGTATGAAAAGAGAAGCTTTGATTTGACTCCATCATATCACTGCCATCTTTGGCCTACCCTCCCTCATCTTCTGCTTGATCCAGGGCAGCAGCAGCTTGACGTCAGTGAAAATTCCCGGAGATCCTTTCTTTGACGGATGCCGGTTGCTTTTCATTCCCCAGCTGCGACCGCATCCTTGGCCCCAGGAAGTTATTCCCAGCACGATCCAGCGGTCGCTTCCGGCCCCTGCCTGACATACCAGAGGGCCACCAGAGTCTCCCTTGGGGGAAATATCAAGTAGGAAGAGGAGGGAAGACATTCGGAATGAGACAATTGATTCACACTGCTCTGGCATGTGATGAATGTTGAACAGATGCTCAGATGTTAGAAGCAGAATGAACCACTTCTACCTGGCAGGCGTCTCTGCCTCCTCCCTCAGCTCCAGCACACAGAATCGTCATGGCTGGATTGAGGAACTTTTGTTTCTGTTTTGGAAATGAGCTTTTGATCATCAGTTGGACATATTTACACTTGGCTTGATCCACCAAACCCAGGTGGACTTCTCTCAGGACTGCAGGAATGTGTCCTCCTTCAAAACAGAAGAAGATATTTAGCAGAAAAACAAGCTACAGATGGCTCTTAAAGCATTTGTTACACAATATCTTGCAATGAAGCATTCAAACTCCTTGAACTTTTTCCACATTTTTGTCACATAGCAACCACATATTTCAATGCAATGTAGCGTTTGATTGTAAAGTGGAATGAATACAAAACACAACTTCCAAATTGATTAAAAAAATAAAAAGTCTGAATCTAATAAGCCCCGTTTACTTTGATAAACCTAGATAAAAGCCTGGGCAACAAATCAGTACAACTGACAATCTGCAGAGAGACTTGATAATTGCTTTTCACCAACGCTCTCAATCCAATCCAAATGAATCTCAAAATTTCAAAATTCAAATTATAGATTTGCAAAGCCGATAAAGATATTGTGCCAAAAGACCTGAAGACTTGTGTTTGTGTAAAGCAATGACTCAGAGGAGCAAAATGCACGTATGCACAGAAAGCCTTTATAGATTAGTCAGCTAATTTTGTAGCCATGTATCATTTTCATTCCACTTTACAAATATGCTCTGTTTTGCATCTGTCTATTTTATAAAATCTCTTCTACAAGCACAATAAAATAAAACAAAATAAAATAAAATAAAATGTCCATGGAGTTCAACAAAGCACTGTAAGAGAAAAATAAAAAAATAAAAATACAGACTTTCCCATGTCTTTCCCCAACCAGCAACAACACATTTAGTCGATGGCGGGATTTTGAAATCAGGCAGAGGCAGACATATTGGCCTGACACGAGCTCCTGTTAAACACAGTCACATGTCAGCAGCAAACAAAGAGGCCACCGGCAAAGTTATTTAAAGTATGCGACTCAAAAGAACGAAAACCTGCCCATTGCGACGTGACGATCCAGCTCCACCAGAGCTATGTCATAATTCATTGGACACGCGTGGTTGTAGTTCTCATGGATTAACAGAGACTTGACTGTGAAGACTTGCTCATCTTTGTCTTCTACTCGCAGGTCAAACTCTCCCACCAGAACCGTCACACTACTCAGAAAGACACTAGGCAGAAAAAAAACAACAAAAAAAACAACAACAACTAATCCTTTCTGTTGCATGTTTGTGTCATGTCGCATGGGACTGATCACAGGTACCACTGGATCTTGGTACTTTGATAAGGATGGGAAGCAGTGTGCTGCAGTCAGTATCCAGCGGTCAGTCAGAATGGCCCCTCCACAGAAATGAGAGCCTTTATTCTGTATCGATACCTTAATATAAAACACACACACACACACACACACACACACACACACACACACACACACTAAAACATTTGCTACAACATTTTTACATTAAAATGACTTGAAATAAATCAGTTAAAACTGGGATCGTCTGGATGCACCTCGATTTTCTGTGCATGTTTAGGGTGAGCACAAATCACAGACCTGTGAAATTGTTTCTGGCATTGCTAAACAACCACTTTATCATGTTGACTATTAATAATCATTATTACAGCAATGTTCTCCTACTGAATGCATCCACTACAATAAATGTTCACCCAAATGGTTCCTAAATGGATTAAATCAATCAAGACACCATAAACGATCCCACAACAGCTTGGGGAATTTGTCAATAAAGTTACAAACCAATTCTTTTCTTACTTCCTATTGCAGCTAGTTGTGCTACGAGGCCAATTCTAACTTGTACAGAAACAGTAACCACACAGAGATTTGGTTCTGTTTTCCTTCTTTTGCAGTGTTACATTTTTAAAAAGAAATATATAATACCAATTAGATTATTTGATTACGTTTGAGAGATTTTAGAGAAAAAAACATTTTGTTACTTATCAGAGAATGATTAAGACAAATCTCTTAGGAAAATATTTAGCTGTAAACACCTTCTAGAAAACCTAAAGTTAAACAACTGACCAGCCACGGGTGGGATCCATATGTAGCTTGGGTTCCTCCGACTACCCTCAGGAATCGACGCTTTGGGTTCACCGCCGGAGTAGAGCCACATTTTTGATCTGCAGAGAAAAAGGAGACATGCAGTTCTGCATTTGCATCTCTCAGTTTGGATCGAATTGTAAAACTCGCCTTTCTGAACAGCCTGGATGCCAGAGTTCATCCAAAAACAGACGAACAGCAGAGCAGGGGTGGTCCTCATCATCGACACAGATGTGCAGAATCGGTTTGTGGAGCTTCGTTACCGGGCTGGTAAATGGCGGCGCTGGTTGTGATTGGTGAGCCCAAAGCTGCAGAGATGGGATTTTGGACTCCCAAAGTTGGTTGTGTTTTGTTAAAAGGAGAGCAGGACCGCTGTTGTTAAAAGGAGGAACAAACAGACATGAAGAGAGGATCAAGTTGTTGTAGTCAAATCAGTTTTCATCCAATAAAATTTTCCTTATTCTGAGTTTGTCCTGGTAGATATATCTAAAGATAATGTATAAACACCTCACACACTGAAGATATTGTTGAAAACATAGTAAATAAAAAAAATTACCAGGACAAAATGTAGTTTTTAAAAATAAAATCACACGACACATTCTCATGAATTATTTGGAAATGTGTCAGGGCTTAAATTGGTAAAATACAAGACACCTTCACGTATTTCATTAATCAGGCCGAAACGGTAAAATCAAAGAGAAATCTCTGTCTCCAAGAAGCTCCTGCTCGTTCTGGCACTCTTCCTGCAGGAAATCACTATGTTTCTCCATGGATCTTTCAACAACCTGAGAAGTAATTCCTATGATGATCTCAGCAGATGCTCAGTTCCACCAGGTGTCTGCTAATTGCTGCTGCCACTAGTTTGAAGGAGCTCAGTGAGGGAGTGGTAGGGGAGGGAGGAGTGCTCTTTAAGGAGGAAGCTCAGTTTGGAGAGTCCTAAACCAAGGAGGAGATGCATGAACAAAAAAAGTGCCACTCTGTGAGAGCGAGCGCTTCGACACAAATGGTTGTCATGGTAGATTATAGGATTTCTCAAACATGCATAAAAGAATCAAAGTGACATTCGGAATATTTTTCGACGAAGGAATAAGGAATTACATCATGTTCATGACGAAGAACATGATGTAAAGCTCAAAAGGTCGATTTTACATATTAGCGTCCCTGTAAAGAGAAACAAGCGAGCATCAGCTGAAGCAAGAACCTTGTACTGTGCTAACTGTGCTAATCGCTAATAGCAACAGTTATCGTTTATAAACATCACCACCTAATGTTCTTGACCTACTTATCAAACTTCAGGAACTTGTAGGTAAGATTTTCCACAGCTTGTTAACTATATCATTCAATAGCTTAATAACAATGTAGATCTGTACATGAAAAAATAAAAATAAAAAAAATAAATGTTTAAGGCAAATATTTAAAGTTAGATGTTCTGATCGGCATTCAAAAATATCTGAAGGAGAGAATCGCTATATTATTGTACAGGGCATGTTGGAACAGGGACACGTCAAACAGGCAGGACACTGACACTCAAGGACTGACTGGAACTGGACACTGCTATCAAAGGTCATAAAACAGGTTGTTTTTTCCTGGTACCTTTGGTTGTCTCTGGTTTACAGCAGTTCCTGTCTAGCTTATTAAGCCTGACCTTTGAGGCAAGGATTTACGAGTGAGTACTGAAAACTGAGACCACACCACACTTAACCTACTGCTAGGTTGGAAAAAAACAAACAAAGAGACATATTACAAACTCATCACAAAAAGCTGAAATCTTACCTGCAGCCCAAAAGGAAGCATCAAATCCTTTGAGAAATGTCTTCGTAGTAAGTGTCGAAAAGAGCAAGCCTCTTGTCTTCTTGTCCAGTTAAACAGAAAAAAAAAATGTGGGAGAAGTTGGGAGGAGAAATAAAGATAAATACCCGCTATTCTGTTTCTGTTTTTTTTTTTTTTTTTTTTTACTGCAACAAAAATGACTGTACTTCATATTCTGTTACAGCTCTCTGGCTTTCCACCTTCATTCCAAAGTTCTTTACATAAAAGTAAACAAAGTGTTGTTGCATTTTGAAACTACATTAGGCACTCAAAGACGTAACTTTTTCTTAAAAAAAACAACAAAAAACAAATAAATAAAAAAAAAAGCTTTATAAGAACTGCTTATAAAGTTGTAGTGTTAACTTTACAATACAACCTGCACACTGACGAGCAGTTGCACCTTTCTGTTAACAATCACAGTACTACTTAATTGATGTCGAGTTTGAGATATTGTTCCAAACGATTCTCCACAGCATTATCCCTGAACTCTCTGGTGGATTCTTGTCTTTATGGTGCGATACTTGACACTTGATTTCATTTAAAGGTTCTACAATTAAAGGGATAAATACAAAAGAACACAATCCTGTGGTGCATCATGTTCCTTCCACGTCCTATGCACAACTATGTCTACACTATGTCGCATAAAATCCCGTTAAAATCAACGGTTTTGATTGCAACAAGAAAATACGAACGTTTCAAAATAGTTCTCAAGGTTGTAGCATCTTTAAAGAGTAGAGTTATTACTTTTAGTCAATTTAGTTTCTGCTCTAATAATACCATTATGGAGGGTTCAACTAAGCAAAGAACAAGCAGCCGACTAGCTCATTGTTTTGCAAGAAAATTTACGTAATTGGCTCCTTTATCACTGAAAAGCCTACACATTTAAATTCAGTGGATGCATAAAAAAAACAGCACAAAGATCTAGTCAGAGATTATTCTGTTGCCTTCTTTGCCTCTATGATTTCACTTTAAGCCCTCCAAGCCCCCTGGTTCCTGTTTATGCTGCCCAGTGGCGCAGACCTCACTAGGTGTGCATGGTTAGATGTGACTCACTGCTTGGCATGGTTGCTGGGCCACAGTTGTCAGGGATTTGTTGCCAAGCTTTGCTGGAAGGAGAAACAACTGCTGATTATTTGCCACACGAGATCTTTTGCTCCACAGAAGCACTGCTCGTCATATTTTTACGGTGTTCGTATGAAGTTTCTTTTTTCATCCTGGAGGGACAATACGCGTCTTCCATATAACAAGTCTGGCTACTTTTTTTTTATTTATTATTAATCATTTGTGTTCAGTTTTATTCTTAAGTATCAGATTTTTTGTTTTGTTTTATTGCTCTTCTGTGTTAAAAACGTATCAAAATCTGAGATATTCACATTTCACAGATATTCAAGGTTGCAAAGCCCCTTTACAGGCCTTTTAACAAGTGGTAAGAATAAATATGGATCTTCTCAAATCCAGGGTTTTAAATATCAGAATACGATAAAAGTCATCTGATTTTATTAAGTCAACAAAAGTTAATGCAAGTTAAATTTAATAGTTAATTAGACACGCTGGAGGGACCATGTCTCTCGGCTGGCCTGGGAACGCAAGGAGGAGCTGGAAGAAGTGGCTGGGGAGAGGGAAGTTTGGGCCTCCCTTCTGAAGCTGCTGCCCACGCGACCCGACCCCGGATAAGCGGCAGAAAATGGACGGATGGATGAATTTGAGTACCTACCTTAACAGTAGGGGGGCATCTCATGAGAATTACCCCAGTATTGTACAATACTCACAAGTCCCTCAGATGCTTTAGCATGTTGATCAGAGAACAGAAAGACTGGAAAAGTACATCTGGCTTGAAAACATTTTAGCAGATAAAAGTTTTTGATAAGACCTATGTGGCTCTTTGTCCAGGGTGCCATCACCCAAGGGGTTGTCAGTGGTAATAAAACATAACCCCCCCAACCCCAAAAAAAACCTTTCCATTTGGGGCGTCCATTCAAAGGGAAGCAGCAACTTCTTGTGCCTTGCATGATGGTTGTGCCCCGTTTTATTGTTCTTTTTAGAATATGTCATCCCTGGTTTAAAATCCAAAATACTCAAATTATTGTTGTGTCAATATATGCAGTTACTTTTTGTAAAGAACAAATCCAGAGCCTGAAGGGAAGAAGAATACACGGAATGAATGAAGGCTACAAGTAGCCAGCAAAGAAAGGACAAAGAAGGAAAAGTAACATTTAAGATGAGTGTAATCTGAAAATGCACCATTTTCCATACAGTTTTCTTGATCCATACTTATCTATATGTGGAAAGCCACAACCTGATAGAAAACCAATTCATAACACGTTCAGATAAGTACGAAACAACTCAGGCATTTTAAGAGAATCTCTAAAATGTAGAAGTACTCCATAACCAATAGCCAGGCTCCACTCGCATCATGTCACCCATCCTTATAGATGGCTAGTCCATTAAAACAATTAGTGAAGAAGAGTAAAAAAAATAAATCTGTAAAGGCAAATAAATCAAGAGAGGGCATTTAATCAAATAGATATTTATAGCAAATCATGAGTTTAGTCATCCAAAATGAGGGCAGGCCAACCCTCCGTCCATTCATGGCGTCGGGTTTAATCCTGAAAGGCAGCATTAAGTCTTAATGGAGCTGTTCAATATGCCACTTTAATCTGCCTTCCAGATACAGTGCAGGATGAGGAGGACAGATCTGTTATGCACCACAGGAAACAGGTCAGCTGGACAAATTGAGACTAATGGTTCATCTATCCCATTGTCAATCATGCTGGTCTCATCTACAGAAGCACAAACCTGTGGAACAAAAAGTCAATTAAACACATTTTATTGACCAAAGGGCATGGCTGAGAAGAATTTTACACTGAATAAAACAAACGTAAGCAACATCACTTAATGCAAGTGTCTGGGGCCATTATGACAAAAGGTTGGATTTAAACCAGGGGCTCTTAAATCGAGGACAGGTGTCCTGCAATTCGTAGATGCGTCTATGCTTCAACACTACTGAATCAAATGGTTGATTTACCTCCTCAGTATGCAGTCAGTCCAGCTGATGACCTCATTATTTCTGTCTGCTTTTGCAGACAGAAGTAAAGTTGCAGGACACCGGCCCTTGACGCAAGGAATCAATCATAACTTTAGCTTTAGTCGTACTGGATGGGAAACCTCCACAAAGTTTTCTGCAGTTTCTCCAACAGGTTTTCTCCCAGGATTTCTTTCTATTTTAGGAGCATCTTTCCAACAATGGACACTAGCACTATATTTTACAGCAAAGATGGTGTGTTCAGGAGACGTGCAGTCAGCTCTCTGCACCAAGTAGCATTTCACATGTAGGTCAAAAGGTAAAGAGGGTAAATAAAATGACAAATGTGTTTTTGGACAGTGGAGAAAAGTCCAAAGTCCACAATTGTTTTGGGATTGTGAGAACCCACAATCCCGAAGCACACCAAGTCACTTACACCCATTGAAGGAAATTAGGCACAACAGCCACAATTTATTCACTCAACCAGACAATAACTCAAATCTCATCCTCTTACAGCCATCACCAGTTGTTAAAGCCTGAAGAAAAATCTCACCTTACAAAGTGTTTTTTTTTCCCTCAAACAGACAGAAGGACACAAGTGCATTTACAGAAACGGATTACAAATTTAAGCTAAAATGGCGCTAAACTGTGGATTTCAGCTGTTTTTATTTACATAAGCTGAGGCCACTTCAGTAAGCTTTCGTAAAGTAGGCGTGTGATGACGAGCAGAAAAATACATCTGCTCATCTCTTCAAATCTACCTAAATAGAGCTGCACACAATAGACTTAGAAAACACATCTGGTTTCTCTTTTGCTTTTTTTTTTTTCTCACATTCAGTTATTAACAAGAGTTCAGGCACAGGATTTTGGGGTTTACATACATTTGCTTATGCTGAGAGAATCACATTCCTTAAAGACGCTGGTACGACGACGCGACAGACATGAAGGCATTAAGACGCTGTTAGAAGACACATGCAATTACCGACTCGTGGTGGGTTAAATAAATAAGAAAGGTAACAGAGGATAAATATGAGAAAGTGCTTTTCAGTATTGAGACTTTCTATGGCGCAGGCAGTTAAAGCCCAGAGAAATGCGAGACTTGAGAATGAAGGGAAAAACAAACAAAAAAAACCCCCACACATTTAGATTTTTATAGAAGCTGAACAAATGGCCCCAAAATGTAACAGACTCCACAAAATGGCAGCAACTAAATATTTGACAAAAAATTTGAGATCAAGTTAATTCTAGAGGAATAGAACAACAAAAAGCGAGCTATAGGGCATCACCCAGGGTATAATCTGAACCTGAAGGTATTTCTTTTCCAGACAAACTGGAAAAAGAAGATCTGAAAAGAGGACAGTTTCTCCTCCCACCTCAACCTATGCTGCTGGAACACAAGGAATTTGGCAAAAGCTGCAACTTGGACACGAATTTGACAGAAAAGGGAACCAGAAGAGGAAGAAAAAACGAGGTTTTTGTAAAAATTTGCAGATGCAAGAGAAAAAAAAAAAAAAGTCAGTATAGGCACTCGGTAAAGCCATCAGAATCTGCATTGTGCTTGGTTGGGATTTAGAGGCGAGCCGTTGCAGTCTGACGACATGCGGCAGTTTATTCTTGTTGACAGTTCATGTTCCGTCCTGCAGGAACATGCCGGGGAAAGTCGAGCAAGAAAGTCGAGTGAGGCATGATTCAGCACAAACGGCGCCCTCACAGTCTTAAACATTCCTTCAAACGGTCTGCGAGAAGCCACAGAAATATTTGACGCTCCAAGTTGAAATGATGCAGTCAGGTGAAAGCTCAGTCGAACAAAGCTGAAAGAAATGTGGGTTGATTCGTCTATGATTAATAACAAAGGTCTGTTCATGCGACACAAGAACAGAGAAATTAGTTTTACTCGAGACTGCAAGAACAAGGATACGTCTCTATTTGGCCAGAACATTTCAAACCTTCCTCCAGTACAAAACTCTTTGGAAGTCTACATAGATCCCCAGCGCCGTGTCACACTCGCTTCTTATTTCAGACAACATACAAGGGGGAAAAAAAAAAAAGGAGTTCCCCAGAACATGGATCAAGCACAAATTGCAGGAATAGAATGATGTGGTTTTGTTCTTGCAGCTCTGGGTGAGAGAGATAGTTTCTCTGTTCTTGCAGAGCAAGCTTTGGCCGGGCAGGACTCAGAACAAAGTCATAGGGCTTTGGAGCAGAGCACTGTTCAATGCATAGCTTTGCAGAATGTGCAGCAGAACCAAAGGGAAACAGGACGAGGTCTTCTTAACGATTAGCCCAATCTCTGCTGATCTGAGACAAAGTCCTGTGTTTCATGTAGCGAGGACATGTTGGAGAGGAGTTGGATATTTAAAGATCTTAAGTCACTGCAGACTCCAGCTCATTTCACTCCTCGCTCAGAGCGCTCATCATCCACAGGCGCCGTGTTCTTCGCCCCTCCAACTCGCCGCCGCCGCCTTGCTCAGAGTCCGCGGTTCATTATCTCATAGTGGAGGAAGCTCTGAAGTACGAGAGGAATTTGAAGCAGAGGCTCACCACAAAGTACCAGATGTTGCGGGCCATTTGGGACCGGGCGATGAAGATGCGCCAGATGAGAACCATCAGGATGGTGTTGAAGGTGTAGCGGATGTTCCTCAGCCTGGGGGAACGGGTACAGAAACATAAGACTTCATTCTGCTAACCACATAACCCTCATTGTCCACAACATCTTTTTTTCTCCCCTCATTTTTCTCAATTTATTTACTTTTCCTTAAAAACTTGTCATTTGTTTTTCTCCCCACATAGTTTGCATTTTTAAAAGAGGTTGCGACAATCACCGTTTTAGCAACACGTGAGAAAAACAGCAGCAGAATAATTTGTAGCAGAAGCAAAAAGATAACATTTTTAAAAAAATTAACTATAATACATTTTAATGCAACAGACCGACAAAGTAGCATAGAATTGTGAAGTCGAGGCAAAAAGTTTTTTTTTTTTTTTTTTTAATCAAAATTCAATAAGTGTAGCATGCAATTTTTTTTCCAACCCCACTTACACTGATGTCCTTAAGCTCCTCCACCCCAGCTCTTAATAGGCTGCATTTCCATTTTAGTCAAAAACCAAACTTGCCCTTTTAGTCTCTTCTAATCTGAGCACCTCCTTTTGACGACAGTCTGAGCTGTGTCATCAATGCACCCTGCAGCAAATTGCCTACAGGCCTTTAAAAAGCTTTCTTTCAACAATGATGCTTGTGCACTAAAAAGGTCACATCTGGGGCAAACAAAACTAGCAGTGTTGTGTCAACAGCATGTATAGTCTTTAATCCTGTTTCTATTTTCAGATTTGAATCTGACCAGGTTGTCCCGCTTGTTGGTTCTACTTATTTTTATTTATGGCCATCAGAGTACAGGGGTCTTGACAAAAATGACCACTATGATTTTTCAGGTGAGATAAAAGGGATACCCCTGTATCCCTTTTATCTCACAAGTCTCATACATTGAACTTTAGGGTTTCAACATGACACACATTTCGACGTTGTATACTACAGCTACTTGTGCAGATTTACAAACCATGAGCTAATCTACCAGGAAAAACTCTCCCCTGATCCGTCTCAAATTTCTTGGGAGGTTACACATGACAGTCTTGAAACCACTCAACACTTTCCAGGAACTAAATTAAGCTGTGTACAGAAGAAGGTATATGTCTGCACATGCAGGCAGATCCGGAGCCACCTTACTTGTTGAGGTGTTTGCGTGCTGCAGGCAGCCCCGACAGCTCCTCATTGAGGACATATTTTTTTGTGCCCATGCAGTAATTTTCCATGTACTCTGCCCAGTGCAGCTGGCGCACATCAAAGTTGAACACCTGTTCAGGAACGAAGAACAAAAATAACATTTCTTATTATTCATAATAGAGAAATTTAGGTAATATAAATAAACAAAACGAAAAAAAAAAGATGCAACAATGCAGACTGGTGGGAATAAATAAAACATATCCACACTGGTTCCAACTTGTACATGTCTGAAAACCACAAAGGCTTGTAAAAGGCTTGTAACAACGTGCTAAATGCTTGCATTTAGCAAGCATTTGCTAAAGCATTGCCATTTTAAAATACCCAGTATTTTAAAGGTGGGTGACTTTGTTAAAACCACGAGACATTCAGTTTGGCGCTCCTGACAGTCGAATGAGAGTGAACACCATGATAAAATCTACAGACGTGCCTCAGGCCTTCAGAAAGACGACTGGAGCAACGCACGAGTAAGGCACGTCATTCTAAAAGCTCTCACACTTAAATCTGCAACAAGAAATTCAAGACAACCGTCGTCATGTCACGATCTGAGGTGATGAAGGATGAAACCAGGCTGAGTTTTACCGGGGAGTACGACAACCGGGACTTCGGGAATCCTTTTTTTTGCACCATGTGTTTTGCACATAATGTGTCAAAAACTGAGGTACTGAGAGGACAGGTTTGTCAAACCAGAAACGGCATTCCAGGACAGAACCTCAGACCAACTGTGAAACTGAGCTGGAAGCATCATGGTTTGGGAATGTTTTGCGATAACGTGACCTGGCCAACTCATAATCAAAGAATCCTTCATGAATTCAGCTATCAGAGGGTGTGAGTGAGCATAAGTGAACCCTGCAACAATCACAATGAATGAGAAAATACAAATAAATCCACAAAAAAAAACAAAAAGGACAAGATCAATGCATGTAGAGAGCTGGGTCTAGTCAGATCTCTACCCCTTTGAGATGCTCTGGGTTGAACTGAAGCATGTTACACATGCAAGAAAACTTTTCAGAAAAGTCAACTCCTCCATTTGGTTTTAGCTAAATAAAGACTTAATCAGGTAGTTTGACTGAGAGTGCCATAAATTCATGTACTGCTCATGTTTGGGTTTAGCTAAGATCACCTTCTTATCCTCAGGGCTCATGTGGGACAGCAGCATAGCCACGTTGTCTGTGTTCCAGACCCAGGAATGGCTGGTGAAATACTCCAGGACCATCATGGCTTTGTGCAGCCGAGTGATTGTCTTCATCATCCTGTGATACACAATGTGTCATTGAAACAGGGGATACAAAAAAAAACAAAATAAGATAAAGAATGAGACCGATAAATGAACAAAAAGGACAGCTAAGGAAACTTAAAGAGACGGGACAGATCACACGTCTGGCTGTTGAGGAGCAGAGGCAAAAGTCTCAACTTCAAATATGTAGAGAGCAGTTTACTGCTTTGATTTGACTGAGTAATTTGACAAGTGGTTCCAAATAAATGAAATATTTAGTCAGAATATACCAAGGGCAGACCTTCATCAAATAAGCTGTTAGGAGAGAATATACGGTGCCCTCCATGCTTTACTGCACTCCTAGAAATGGCTCATCTGGAGTCCTCACTCTTCAGCTCACCTCAAAGGTTTTCTGCAGCGGTTTGGTCTGGGGGTTGGGGGAAGGGAAGGCTTTTCATCTGGTGAACAATGCAAGCATTTCTGCCAGTTCAGTTTTCTGGACTTCTCAAAAATGCAACCATGCATTCCAACAATGTTTTCAGGCGCCTTGGAACAGACGCAGGCCCACAGCATAATGTTACGTCCCCATGCTTAACAGCGGGCATGAGGTGCTTCTCCACGCATTTCCTTCTTTGTCTCAAACACTTTCAGGAAAAAGGTCATTTAGGTTTAACGTCATATGCTCACATATTTCTGACTGTATGACAGAAAATGTTTTCACTACCAAGTCGAACAACGTGTGAAGAAAGAAGCTGCTGGCTGCTACGGACACAGAGTTCTCCAATCATAAGCTGTGGAGATTTTTTATTTTTTTTCAACTTTCCATAACATCCTGGTCATTGTATGGGGATGTGATGCACTTAATTCTCAGAGTCTTGATTGTCACAGTTCCAGAAGCTTCAGACAAAAGTGATCCTCCAACAGCAGACATGAGGACATTCAGATAAAAAACTTTTACTTGATGAAAGACTTCTAAAATAAATCAATATGCATCAGTCTTAAATTAAGACAATGTTTTCTCCTCTTTCCTGTTTTGGGGAGTGGGAGGCAGAATCAGGCCTCCAAAACATGTCAAACACACCAGAATAGGAAATTATTACCACATAATTTTCCAAGATATTCTAAAAACAGCCAAACATTTAAAAATACATTATGAAAAAATAATTCACAATGTTCCTTTGTCTTTAAATTAGCGCAGAGAGGAAAAACTATTCCATAGCATGTTTCCTCCAACTGGGTAAATCTCCTCAAATTAAAAAGTTTGATTTACTTCTTCTGTTTTTTTTTGTTCCATATCAGATACTACATTTAAGAAGTTAAAAAAAGCATCTAGGAGTGCAACAAAGAGTGGAGGCCACTGTAAGATATAAAGAGCCATGAGCCCGTCAACATACGCAAGCTGTAGGATTTCAACGTTGTTGCTGTTCTGCAAAATCCTCCAGAATTAGAAGCATTGAAGAAAAATTCTCAGCCCCTTCAAACATGAGCTTGGTTTTAATAATCTCGAGTTTTGGAAGAAATGGAATAAAAATTAACTCAACCTGGGTGGCTTGTTTAAAATAAAACCATTTTAAAACAGCAACAATGTGAAAGCTTTTGGAAATCAGATTTTTAAACGATAAAAATTGGCAAATTAAAGGTAGATAAGTGCTTTAAAAAAGACTTTACATTTTTCATTTGATCATTACTGATCAAATGGTTACTCAACATAAAGCCATTTCAGCTGGATCTTTGTTAAACCATCAGTTGTAACACATACGTTGCTTATTCTGACTTTAATTAAAAATATAGGAGAGCTTAATAATAATAATAATAGAAAAATACTAATAATGATGGAAATAGTAATGTGGTTGACAGAATCCCTTCCCCATTGACATCAACAATCAGAAATGGTCTACTGGATTTATTCTGCACAGAACAGGAAGACAGCTTGCATCTCCTTAAATAGCAATAATTAGATTATGCTGATTCATTCCTCTAAATAAACAGAGATGAATATGCACCAAACCCAATAAGCGATTAACACTTTATGCATCATTATCCTCCTGGTAAGTGTAGTAAATCCAGTTGACCTACTCCAACTTCATTTGGTGTTATTTAAGCGATCACAATCCAAGCAATGATCATTTAAATGGGAAAGGTGTAGAAAAGAGCCTTAATTGAATCTGATTCATTTCAATTCAGCCAGTGTTGAAGTAGATCTAAAGCTAGGCTTGTATAATTTTCACAGAAGTGCTGACAGTCCAATCAATTTAACTAATGGAGGCTGACTGAAATGACTCAGATTCTGCCAGTGCATGCAACCGATTGAAAGGAAGCTTTAAACATGCATGAATTACCAGCAAACAGTGGAAAGGAGAGCTTTATTTGCCACCAATGACAAAGCAAATCAGATTCAAAACGCACTTCCAGAAATGGAGCCCATTGGTGGTGCAAGCTAAACTCATTTCAGACACCAACGCACACTTTAGATTGCAAGAAGTCAATTGCCGACGTTGCCACTCGTTCAGTGGCACTGTGGAGGTGTCCGCTTTTTGGATTAGTCAAAAATAATTTCATTTTGGGAGACAGATTGGGCAAAAGAAGTGCGAATTGAGGGCCGCAATAAATGAAAACATCTTTGGATGAAGGGTAGGCTTGCATACAATCCAAATCATGTCATGACAAAGTTCAGACGGCACCCTGAGCTCAGGTGAAGAAGACGCTTTAGAAGTCTTTTGTTCCCTATAATCCAAGTTAGACAAATCAGGAAGGAACGTGAGGAGAACCTGAGGTGAAGGGGGGAGTTGATTGGCAGCAGGAAGAGGACTATAAAGTGTGGGAGGGGTTTGTGGCAGATGCGATCTTACCGGGGCTTGTGGCCCATCAGTGTGAGATAGCCGTCATACAGCAGGGCCGGCAGGGTGTGGCTGACTGTTGTCCAGTACTGATTAGTAAAGGGGTTGGAGCGCAGATTGACATTGGGCCTTCTGAAGGCCTGCTCTAGGGGATTGTTCTTGAAGGTCATGTTTATACAGTTCTCTGTAGGAGAGAGATACACACATGACGGGACATGGAGGACACAGAGGGATGAGATGAAGAAGACGCATTTCCTCCTTTTAGAAATAAAAGCCGGTCCCGATTGTCAGGTCGGTCTCTGCCAGCCTGCCACTTTTTTGCACCACCACATGAGACTTGATCTAGTTCCAACGTGAATCTGCAAACCTTACAGCATCTCTGAGCTAATATTTTAGATGCCGATGAAAACACAACTTTAGCAGCAAAATGCAAAGAGTGCAGAACCCACAAGCACCCTCTTCTGTCCCCCGAGAGCCATGGGTTATACATTCCTTGACGGCAATTGAACTTCACAGAAGCAATAAACACACATACATCAACACTGCAGCTACGATGTTAGGCATCTACGCTAGGAAGAAAGTGACAGAATAAAGCAGCAAAAGGTGTGTGTACGTGAAATTACTATGACCGTTAGAAAAGCAACAGCTACGGCGCATCCGAGCAGGCGACTGTGACGAGGTTACCTGGGCTCTCGTCCAATCAGCCTGAGGTACATGTCGTACAGGAAGGCCGGAGCCTTGTGGCTCACGGCAATCCAGTACTGATTGATTAGGTGATTGGATGTGAGATTAACATTGGGCCGACGGAAGGCCTGTTCGAGGGGGTTCCTCTTGAATGTGGATATTACATGGTACTCTAAGAAGAGAAGGTTGTTCAACATAAGGGAACAAGGACCAGTGTTAATGTGTTTCACACATTCTGGCTTCAGACCTGAAAAAGATATTCGCTAACTGACTTGATTCAAGTTCATTCTGACCTGAGCAAAAACAATATTAAGCTGCTAAAATATGAGTTTATTTCTAAAAGACACTAATATTTTACAAATTTACCATGTCCAATACCCCTAAATAAAATTCAGTGCAACCATTGCATTCAAAAGTCAGCCTTGTTAGTGAACCCATGTTTAATTTAACATTACATACAAAATGTAACTCTTTTGCCAACCTCTGTGTGATGGGGAACAAAAGGATCTTCAAGGATCTTGAAATAATCGGCAATAATTTGCTGGGTCGACGACTGTTTTTGCTGCTAATACACAACTGTTAAAAAAACATTTAAATGATAACTTTCGTCCTTTTGTTTTATTGTTCTTTATAGAATATTTGAAAATCCTCAGTGGAACACGGAGTATTTTCAATAAGAGCAAGAATTTGGATGCACTTTGGATTTTACAATATTTCACAGAAAATTAATGTGCGACTCTTAAAAACTTTGAATAATTTGGATCCCATAACCTAGCAGCCTTCTTGGTAAAAGGAGACCGTTAGCTTTCTTTTTCCTATTCCTTACTATGTCTAGCACAATGTAACCTCCTATATTATGGATAGAAAATGAGTCCATCAATTTGATAAGCCGAGAATCAGAAACTGACCTCTAGATAAAACCAAGCTCTTTTATGACCCCTAATTTCTGGGCCTTCTATTAGAGATTGATTATATATAAATAAAAAAGAAAAAGTTTTACATTTTCTTCTCATTGTGTTTGATGATGCAAGACTGTAATTATTACACATCTAGAAAACACCATATTTCATCCAGACCCACAAGTTTATATTAATCTGTTCTGAAACTTTTATTCGTTTTTAATGATGAGCAAAAAATCCCCCTCCTCCCCCATTTAGTTTTCCCCTGTGTGAAACTCAACATGATTTTAAATTTAGTAGTTTAGTTTATATTCCTCACCAAACAGTCCAGTGTTTAAACATTTGGAACCAAATCTATGTCAGCATATTCTCAAACACATGGGAAAAGGTTGTGGACATGCAGTGCTAACATGCACTTTCTGTGCAACTCACCAATCTAGTCATGGATTAGCAAAAGCTTCTGGTTTAGGTGTGGCAGGCAGTGGATTACAAATTACAATAAGGTTATGCCATTAGAGGCCTTATTTAAAGACACCTTCATTGCTTAAGGCTTCACACAGGCTGCATCAAAAGTGAAATGGTATATAAACACATCATACCGACTTCGCCCCAGCGAAACGGGTTGATCCCGCCAGTTGTGCAGTTATACACCAGGATGCTTCTAGGCCTGCAAAAAGGAAGCAACTACTTTATTGCAATTCATGTGAACAACAACCTGACCAGATTACACAACAGAAGTGGATGATTTTAAACCTGTTGACTCGCTGCGATCCAGAGAACCAAGCTGCCGCTAGAGTCGCGTTAATGACCACATCCACTGGGACCAGGTCAGCCACGGCATCATTAGATGCCCTCATCGTACGCAGAATCCCCTTTCCAGCCTGAAACAATGAGATGAAATGATCTTAATGCAAGAGAAAAAGGTTTAGTTGAAAAATATGATAAATTATTGCTTTGCGGATTAATGAAGAACGTTGATGCGGTCGGCTCTTACGTTCCTCCCAACAGGCTGAGACGCTTCCCAGGAGGAAGGATTCCCAGGATTCATTCTGGTGTGTCACACCAGGATTCTTCCTGGTGTGACACCACCAGGATGAAGTCTGACCACAAAAGTTGTTTGAAGTACTACAATATCCGCTACGTCGTATTTGTCTTGGTTCCGTCAGACTGTCCCATGGAGGCTGTGTCTACAATCCAGTAGCTTGATATCGTCAGAGTATCGATGTTTACATGAACGGTAATGGCTGATTTCATTGCAAAGTGTCTTTCAGTGTCCTAATAAAGCCCTATACAAGTTTGATGTAACCAATTACACAAATTAATTTTAACATTATGTCATGTTTTAATCCAGCAAGGGTTTTTGCAAAAAGCTTTATTGATGCCTCATTGTTTAATAAGAGCATTGATTTTATTACTTACTGCGATAAATATCCCACTGGGTCCATTGAAGTTGTCAATCCAGCCCTGAGAAATGGATAGTATTAGAACTGAGATAATTAAATAACCAAATTTCTTTACATCCAACTAATTTACAAGAGGAACTATGGATATCGTCTTTCTATATGAAAACCATTTCATGTAGGGGAAATAAAAGATAATGTAGGAGGAAGCTGAATACATCCCCTTTAAAACAAAAAAGATCTGGGTACAGCTTCAGTGACAAATTCTTAATTCTCTTGAGTCGTTAAATTATGCCCTTTTTTTACTGGAGGTCTACCAGCCGCGGCCATCAGTCTATACACTGCATGCATGTACAGACAACAAAGGCTTGATCATCAACATCTTGACGAAGCTCTGAGGAACAGCCAGGCCAGAACAGACACCGATGCCTTCTTTATGCACAAGTCGCATAATGATGAAACAACATTATGTTTAAGCTACCAAAACACCCTTTTTTAACTGCATATTAGCTTTTCTGACAATAATTTTTTTAGTATTTACTTGTTCTTTGGCACAATTTCAGAGTCGCTGCTGATTGGTGCTGGTCATCCCTTTTATAACTTACACATGGCTCCATTTTAGGCTCAATTTATACATTACTCTAGTAGGTTGGAAGGTTTTCAGAATGCATTCAAATTTAAGCGTTTCGAATGACTCACGGGGAACGGCTCTTTCCAGCTGGCGCCAACAATCGAGGGTCTGACGATGGCGACGTTGAGGTCTCCAGCCTCCTGCTGCACCAGATACTCAGCCAAGGCTTTGGTGTAGGTGTAAGTGTTGGGGCGCTCTCCAATAAGCTTGGGGGTCAGTGTTGCTACCAAATCGTCGTCCATCCAGCTGAAGGCAGAGAAATAAGACATACCTGGGATTGAGTTTCGATTTCTAACATCTAGGAATGCTAAACGCACTAAGAATAGTAATGGGGGGTTAAGCTCAACTACCAGAATTATGAGGAGTCTGACGCAGAGTTATATTTTTCTTGAACCAAAGCAAAATCAAAAATGCTTCTTTGGTTTCATCATTAACTTTACACGTTTTACAAGTTAATTCTATACTTCAATGCCTTGGTCTACAGAGGACATTGTGTAAACTTTTGTTCTAAAATAGATGCAAACACACCATACAACATGAATCCAGTTTACATACAAGATTCATTATGAATAATGATCTAATATCCCACGTCCTTGTACCCCAGCTAATAACAGCAATGTTACCTTTGACTTAACAGTCAAACTTTATAAAAAGCTAATTTATCTTTTGAGCACAATAAAAACTACTGACTTAAACTAACTTGACCTGCCAAACAGGTTCTTAAAATAATTAAATGCTTCAATACAATGAGCAAAGTTGCTTTTAAAACATCTGCATAGGACAGAAATGTGCTGAGAGCTTATACCACAGTTTAGCTTGGAGAAAATAAAACGGTTTTGAGCTATGACGTACTTTGAACATGCAAACAAAGCCACTTTGCACCACTCTAAAAATAAACACTAGCACTAAGCCGGAACAGGAGATGGGACAAAAATGGAGAAAAGGGCATTTGATATTATTATGTTCAATTTTGACATATCCAGCCATCATAAAGTAACTCTGCTTATCTACATAGTATAGGTTTACTAATGACGCCATTCTGTCTCCATTCATCAAATTTATTCTTAAAGTTGCACTAATATATCTGAAAAGCAGTGAGTGATGCCGTCAACATCGGTGCTACAAAGTAAAACAAAGCTAAAGTTGGCCAGTTCACAGCATCATGGACTTTTGACGGTCACACGGTACATTCCATTTTGCTTTAATCTGCATAATTGTGCAGAAACTTACTCAAGAGTGTCAAGGAGTTTGCGGTAGTTTACAGGAGGCGGGTACACGACTTCCTCGATGACCTCCCTGTCACAGTGGGCGTAAGCTGTGGAGACGTGAATAAAGACCTCCAGGTGCTTCATCCTGTGGGCCAGCGCCAGCATCTTCTGTGTGGCCAGGACATTCAGCTGGATTGCATCTCTAAGACACAGAAAACAAGCGTAGGCAGAGATTCAAGCATTTTCACTGAGTTTTAGTTTAAAGACCGGGAAGACTGAAAAAAATTACAAAAAAAAAAAAAAAAAAATTACATTTAAAATTATGAAATTAAGTCAGTTTTCCAAATCGCGACTACAACATACCAAGGAACAGTCCAGCTGTACCAACAACATCACTCAAGATCTGTGCAGGCTTTAAAAATAAAGTCAGAGAAAGTAAAAAGATGCTAAATTTATATCGGCCAGCTTTTTATTGATGCTTTCTTTCGATGACGTTGTCCATTCATGTCAACCAAACATATTTAGAGTCTGAATATGGAACACCACTCCTCTTTAAGGTTTGTTTATGTCCAAAATACATGTGAAATTATTTTACACAAACAATGTGATGTTGCCTCTGTTCCCAAAATTATAAATAAATCACTGCTTATGACACAAAGGCTAAAAAAAAATTTAATATTCTGAATGCTGACATCTTCCTAAATATTGTAGCGTTTTTAGCTTTTAAGAAAGAAATCTGAAATTGACAAAATATGCATCCGCTTTTAAACTGTCAATCTAAAATCTGTAACAATATTCACATCTGTGCGTCATTAATATATTTGAATCTCACCTTACTGAGGACCAGCTGGGGGGCTTGAGGCCAGATAATACAAAATTATGATTATAGCAAAAACGCCATAACATGCACTAAGCTACACGCAAAAAGAAAAATGGAGCATTGTTGTCTGATGGAAACAGAATTAGAAATCTTATAACTATTATAGCTAAACGAAAAAAAGAAAAAAAAATCTATGTGAAGTCAGAAACCAATGTGTCATTGTGTTTGGTTTGCAAAAATCAAACAACCGTTTGTAAAGATCAGCTTTTTAAGACCCCTAATTGGAGGAAATGTCTTTAAATAGGTATACACTCAGTTTCTTGTAAAGATTGTGTGGGAAGTAGAGCTCAATAAGCAGCTGTGTCTTAAATTCAGCAGAAAAAGGAAGGCGTGCCAGGTGTTCTGTTTCTGTGTACTGCAAACAGAAGGTACGCTCTATCAACACTGGGCTGAAAAGAGCCAAGCCTAGAAAACAGTCGAAAATTACACAGAGTATTTGCCTCATGAAAAGGTAAAAAAAAAAAAGGGAGAGAGGAAAAAAAAACAAAGATCACTCACTTGAGCGGCTCATTGAAGCGGATTGTTGCGGCACAGTGGAAGACGATGTTGATGTTTTCAACCAGGATGCTCTGATCCTCTTTGCTGAGATCAAGCTCCAGTACTGTGAGGTCACTGTTCACTGCTGTGATTTTCTCTGCAAAGTCTGGCTGCTCTGCTTGCAATTTTTCAAACAACTGAGACAAACAACGAAATGAAATGTGTTACAATGAATAAAGAAGTTTATTATGTCTTCAAATAAAAAAAACAAAACAAACAAAAAAAGAAACAAAAAAACAAAAAGCTTAAGAAAAAACAGATTATAATAACGAAACTGCATTTTAAATGTATACTGTGATAAAAAAAAGTAGCACAAATGTCCTTAAAGAGACATTGCAAACAAATATTTATATTGAATGAAAGGACAATATTTTCCCTAGATGTACCCAGTTCAAACTCAGAAATGTGACACACTTAAATATAAGATATGTATATTTTATGTACATATCTTTTCATTTTTATGGCATTGACTCAAATCCAAAAGTTGGTTTCTAAGAAAATGGCAATGTTAGTTAAAAAGAAATACATTCTAAATACAGTCTGAAGTATATGCATACAGTATTTGGTTGCTGCTCCTTTTGCATGAGTCAGCTTGCTTCAAATGGTTTTTAGCTCATTTTGTTGTTGGCTTTAGCATTTCACTTGATAATACTCTATAAAGTTTAAGTATGGACGTTTCTTACTAATGGTCCGATTAATCTTTTATGCAGTGTTGTCACATGCCAAATCCTGCTTTAAAATGAAATAATATTCACACAAGAACTTTGCATTATAATCTTCTCAAGGCTACAGTTTCCCCCCACTGCTTGGTCACTTCTGTCCTACCACACTTTTTCCTTCCACTCAACTTTCCTTTATTGTGCTTTGTGAATATCGTATCCTCCAGTGAGTTACCCACTATGTGCAGGGCATCAGTCAACCAGCAGTCTGGGGCTTGTAAGTTTCTGTAATTTCCTTTCTTAGTCTTGTGTAACATTTTAAATTGAGATGCATTCTGAGAATTTTATTAGTTGTAACCCACAATAATCAATTAACAGAAAAGTATATACTTGAAATCACTTTTTCCTTAATGAAACCACATAATGTAGACATTTATTTAATTTAAATTTCTGAAATAAAAAAGTTTCCAACAATATTCATTAAAAAAATAAAATAAAATAAAAATGCATCTTGCCACTGGTGTTAACTCAGTTTCAAATAATTTACTGTTCTTCTGAATTTCTCAGCTTTTCTGAATGCTAATTTTAGGTGCATGTACCTTTCTCCTTAAGCAAGACTTGTTAGATATTGTGAAACTTTTGATGAAAACATCTAAAGTCATCTTTCTGCGATGAGGCCAATCTCATCAGTGTCTGCAGTCTTCTTAAGAAAGAGGAAGACTCAGCAGAATTACCCTCAAACTTCACTTTAAGCAACTTACAAAAGCGCATTCAAAGTTGACCTCTAAATTTCTTTCCCGACTTATGAGACGTGCAATGCAACAGCTCTGTTATAAGGTTTTACATTCTGATTATTTAAAGTAAGTAAACAGAGTAGATGAGTAATAGATAATATAAACTATGACGCAGTTTAAGGAAGAGTTTCCGCTACAAACACAATTAGACCGTGTTCATGTATTTGGACACAAACAAGTGTAACAGGCTTTTCAGAAGCTCCTCATCTCCCTCAGTGACAGCCATTCATTATGGTTTCTGAGCGCCCAGCACTCACCTTGCAGTTAATCATGTCGGCTACGCGGGCTTGAGGGCTCTGCCCAGCTTTTGACCTCACCATTACGTAAACGGTTTTGACCCCGGGGCAGGACCTCAGCAGCTTCTCCAGCAGAACCTTGGACAACAAACAAGAAAATTGATTCATTTATGCTCAAACTGAATTTGGAACAAGTTATTCAGATTTTATCCAGTAACATTCATGCAACGGTTGGAATTTAAATGAAAAAGAATTACAGCAATCAACAGTGATTGGCTAGACTTTAAGCGCTAAACTCTGGCTAGACCACAGCGACAATCCTGGATAAAAGTTCACCATGTGACGTATAGATCATTTTTATTTCCTGTGTCTTTTTTTAATACTCTATTTTCTATTAGCTTAGTCTTGTTCAGGCAGCTAGTGCCCTTTTCTAGCAGCAGACATGGGATATTTAGCACACCATTTAGTATACCAAGTGACACTAAGGTCTTAAAACGTTTGTGTTATGAAACAAAAAACCTTTTCCATCTCCATTTCTATAACATAAGAGTCATTTTCATGCTTTACGAGATAACGTGCATAAACTGACTGAAGTTGTTTCTGGCTTATTGGAGCATTGTGTAAGTCAGTACTGACCCCATTTTTTTTTTTTTTTTAGTTTAGTTGACATTATTCAGCTAAAAATAGACCAAACCACTTAACCATTTGTCAAAGGACTAAAAAAGAAAAAAAAAACCTTCCTGACATCATTAACATTATGTTCTTGCAACTACGCACACATGAACTGTTCACCTTGCAAAAAGCAGAAAGGAAAAAAAACAAAAAAACATCTATTTTGTCTTATTTTATTACTGATGCTGGAGAGACAAAAAAAAACAAAAAAAAACAAAAAAAAAAAACTTCCAAGCAGTAGTTCAAAGTTCAGCCACATTTCACAAGCCAGCTAAACCTCTACTGTACCTTTCCCATGAAGCCTGTAGCTCCGGATATCAGCACATTTTTCCCTGCATAGTATTCTGGGATGTTCACCATGATGACGGGAGAGCTGCCTTTGCGACTTCCTCAATGACACTCCACCTACACAGTGAATTGAACAGTTAAATAAACACTTAAACGAAGCACTTAGCAGAGAGCAGAGAGGTAACCGACTGCTTTGTGGACCCAATGTCAAACATAAGGCTTCGAGGGATTGCTGAAGGTTGTCAAAGGTTGCAGAGAGTGGAGTTATTTTTATATGAACCTCCTGCACTCTGTCAGGAACACATAGCTGGATTAGGGACAAATTTTTCAGTCAGGCTTCATATGTGTGAAAAAAAAAAAAAAAAAAACTGAATTTACCCCCCTCAATCCTTTCCTAAATCAAGAATATTGCAAAACAAAACATATGACTGACATTGTATTCATGCACAGTCGTGTTTTCAAACATATCTGTATATGGACATTTAGTATAAAATTCAAGAAAAAGACATTTTAAGACTGTTAAAATATACAGTTCCTGGTGTGGAATAATTTAGCCTGCACTGAAATTTATTCTTACAATAAAACTAAAATTGCACATGTTCGGAACGTCGTTGCTCAGCTTTTTGAAGGTGGTTTGCCCTGTTAAAGTGGGTATAAAACACCTTGGTGATATTAAATGTCTAAGGCAATGAGTTTAGAGAGGGAATTAAATGGGTACCAAAATAATTTGGTATTAGCAATTCCAATGCACAGAAACTAGTCAACAGTTGGAGGAACTTCAAACAACTGGAAACCTGCCCAAGCAAGTTCCTCCAGAAAGTAGACCACAAAATGATAAAAGAAGTTTTCAGAAACTCTAAAACACCGTCACTGGACTTACGTCAGGCTCTTGCTATAGTTGAGCAGTCAGATTGAACCAGAATCAAAGATCAGGACTTGAACTCATTGAGATTCTGCGTGACAACAAGAGACATTTTAATTACAATTAAATATTTTTACAAAAGTACAGATTAGACATCAATAAAAGAAAATTTCTTTTGGGGGAAAAAAAAAAACTTTAGAGTGTACCGATTTTCTTCATGACTAAACCAGAAATTCTACTCAAAATAATTTCTTTCAAAGTCTGAAAACAAATCGTGTGCTCACCACATTTTTATCTAACATGTTTATCAAAAGACAAAAACAGCAGCAAATAATTTTTTTTTCAAAGTTAAAACAAAAAAAAAAAAAAAAGAGAAAAAGCTCATCATAAAGCTTATCACAGCAGCTGACCTCTGGCAGTCGAGCTTGGAGCCCGCTCTGACATTAACTGTAAATATGAAAAGGCTTATCAGTGGGATTTCATTGGATTTAAAACACAACCACTTTGTATGTACAATTACAGGCCATTCTGTAGATAAGACATCTAATCATTTACTGAGGAGACTGCCTTGTGCAAATTGGTGGGGCTGAAGTGTGCCACAGCATGCGTTCAAACAAAAGGTAAGGCAAACCTTCGAAACCAAAGTACGACCACACGGTTCCATGTAGTCGTTGCTTAACATAAAGAAACATGTCTCCACTCTGGCTCTATCTAAAAACTTTGTTTATTGTTTTTATGTTCTATTGGCCTTTTTATTAGATAATCTTTGTCGAAAATCAACTTCATGTCTATTAAGAAATCTACAAAGAAAGACTTCAAAGCTGTCATGCCACACTAAAACATGCAAGGGAAAAGTTCTTTGAGGAAACCATAACAAAAACATTAATGCTCAAGGTTTATTTGCAACAGCTGACGGGCTCACAAACCCTCCTGTGACTGCATCTCCTGAACTCCAATCTGACACAGCCTGGAATGAATTTGCCAACTACTTTACAGAGAAATAAAATAAAAATAAAAATAAAGGGTTAATCTGCACAAATTCACCAAATCCAATATCAAAGTATGACCAAAAGTAACAAATACAGAAAAAAATGACCCCATTGGAACTCTTAAATTGTAAAAATGTAAAAATATTTATATGTAAAAAAAAATCTAAAATAAATAAAGAAAAAAAATTATGTGCTTGAAAATGATTTACTAATCTGTTTAAATTCAACAATGCACATGCATTTTAAAATGGAAGATCATCAAAGCATTGACCTAGTCATTTAATTTAAGTAGTTATGTGGATGGGGACAAAAAAAAGAGGTGGTAAAAAAAAAAGCTATTGAAATAAACGCCAAAACTGCAGCCTTGAGATGATTGAAAAGCAAAGTCTCTTCAAGAATTCTGGGAAAATTTGAACTTTAAATGCACTTTTACGGGACATCTGGAGTCCTAAATGCAACACATTAAAACTTAATAAAATAACTTAATAAAAAAGGAGAACATCCTCCCACCATCACACTCATTTGAAGGAGGCTGGGTTATAATAGCTTCCTCTTCACAGTTCAAGCTCTCGTCACAGTTCTCGCCAACATAAGTATGCTACTCTGCCCTAAAATGAGTGCGTCGACTTCTCCATTTGACACATGACTGAATTTCCGCATTTAATTCCCTTTTGAATACCAAAGCTTTTCACTTTTATCTACTACCCATCAGTTTTAAAGCACTATGGGGGTTTGTCCTGTATACATCAAGCATGACAGCCTGCAGAGCAGTGGGAGATAAAACCAGGCAAATCGTGTCTGATAAGTGGCTGTGACATGAGACTGGTTTTTCAGCTCCAGTGGTTATAGTTAAACGGTTAGCACGATGGTATGACATTCGTTTTTAAGAATTATATTCATTTACAGCACTTTATTCATAAAGCAAGAGAATACTCTTTTTTTTTCCCCACCGCACCACATGAAAACACCTTTTGTTTTTATCTACAGTTTAACATAATAAAGACTTTACTGGTGGCTCTAAGAAAAGGTCTTAGAGCCACCTTTTCTGTAACGTTGCATTACAAGTCTGTAATGCAACGTTAATGCATCATAATCATAGTTGAAAAGGTGTCCAAGTTCTCATCTTGTCTAATTTTTCTTTTACTGCAACAGTTGTAAACGTTGTCTATACTACAACCTCCTAAATAAAATACCAACCTTTACTCAACTAGAGTTGAGTAAAGGCTCATTAGAAAACATCTTTTTAACCTTGAAGCTCAAATTTTTAACTGTCTAACTAAAGTTAGACAATTTCCTTACAGTGCATTTTGAATAAGACATTTTGTCTGCCAACCAACCATAAAAATCCACTAGACTATGTAAAACATCACTACAAGGCATGCCAAAAATCCCATCCCACCTTTTTTGATCGTTACATTTGAGCAATTCCCCCCCGGCCCCTCTCCTACGGTATCTTCAAAAAGCTAAGGCAACTGATGCAACCTTCCAGAGTTCGTAACATCCGAGATTTAAAGCATCAACTGCATAGGAAACAGTTTTGAAACTAAATAAATTTTGTGCAAGATTCCTCCATCGCTCTGTATGCACCGCTTCTGCTCCTGAACAACAGTGGATTATAATTATCCAACAAACACTAATTATTAGTGAAAGAGGGGACATTAATGCAGCATTTCATGCTGCTATGACAACAGCTCTACTACGGGCTGCGTAGGCTTGGCGACTCTTACGTTACGAAACGAGGAACAGCTCTGTGGATCCCAGCACAGTTGAAAGCTGCGGATGAATCGTTTGCTGCATCGCATCGAGTGCCAAGCGGCTCGCTCCAGCTGAGCGCCTGTCGGAGCGCCGCTGCGACCGCAGCCAAGCTGAATACACAACACTCAGTCGAAACAAGCTAGACAGCAGGCCCGTATCACAACAGATAATTTTTTGTTTGGCAAAGAACAAAAATGAAAAAAGGAAAAAACAAAAAAACAAAAAACAAACAAACAAAAAAAAAAAAACAGCAGATGTTGGGCCAATATTAGAAACGTTTTCACTTAACAGTTTGACCTTAGAGCCCTACTTTTAGGAGGTTTGCATTAAATGTTTCCTTGGTTTCATTCATGGTGCAGCAAACCTATCAGCAAACACCACCATGTTGCCACAAGTGATCCTTACAGCGTAATTAAGTAAATAGTCTTTTTTTTTTAAAAAGTGTGTAGAAAGGCTCAAAAAGTACACAGCTGGCCCTCCTGAGGTGGAGCGACACACTGAATACATTTCCTGTGACATGTCAGTTTAAATTTCCATAGCAACCTCTGCCCGTCTGCATCCAGTTTCCTGATAGCTCAGTCGCCCTTAGTGCTCCTGAACGCATCACTTGTCCCCTTCTCATAAAATGAGGAAAATTCCAGAGCGTAGCGATTGTTGATTGAGTTTTGGAAGCACAGCAATGCAAAACAGACAAGCAAAAAATTCAGTTTTCAGCATCAACTGATGGGTTAATAGTTGGGCAACATGTTTGTAAAGTAAAATAACTCTTGACATTCTTTGTTGGTTCTACTTGATGCAAACACAAACTCTACTTGTCGTAGGGAGTCAGCCTGTGCGAGAGTTCGGCTCACCTTTATGGTTTGTGAAAAGCTACAGTTTGGCTGCTAAACAGGCAAGAATTAGTAGTTTGGATCAAACTACTAAAAGGTGAGTAGTTTGATCCAATTAGGTACATAATTCAACTGTATAAGAAGAGTTTTTATTGTAATCCTCGCTGTTTTTAGGATGATTCTGGAACAGCATGATACTACCACTGATATAAGTGTATATATATATATGCATTTCAGCATTTTATGGCAGATTCTTTAAGACTATGCTACCATTCACACAATGAGGTTTTTATTGAAATTTTAGAAATAAAGTTCATTAGAAAACATCTTTTTAACCTTGAAACTCAAATTTTTAAATGTTTGGCTCATTTTAATGCTATCCTTCATTTTTTTATGCTTTAAGACATGCTTTTCAGTTTTTGCTCTGCATTTCTTTTTTTTTTTTCTGCTACACTCATTACTATGACAGTTATTTTGATAGTTTGCATAATCCACACTGTCGTCTAAAACATAGACAAGACCTGGGATAACAGGTAAAATTGGGGAAAAAAAAAGATTCAAAGTTTTAGAACAAAGATATAAATATGCAGCTATAAGAGAGGAGGTGACACACTATGGTATTATCTATTAATTGTCAGTGGAAGAAAGTAACACTTTAGTTTTCCCGACTTCGACGCTTCTCCATCGTATTCACCTTAGCTGACAATATTTTTACACTAGTGAACACGAGGGAACTGGAGAGAAGAACTTCTGCCCCACCATGCAACCCAGTTCTCCATTAACAAAAGATGGCATATTTTAACAAAGCGAGTTGTACGCGACGCTAGAAAAGTTCTCGTGGGAGCCGTTGCTGCAGCAGAATTCAGGTTAAATGTTAACTGTACAGTCTGATCGACAAAAGTTAGGAGTCTTCTGCCTGCACCATTTGTTGGATGATTACAAACATTCATTTATGGATTATTTAAAGATAATGGAACAAACAGCTTTCATCAAACAATCGGGATCTTTATGACCATCTGAAATCGGCGACACATTCTTTAGCGAGACAAGAAGAAGAGGGAGATCTTTGACATTTGTCAATAATGGCTTCAAAAAACACTGGAGCGAATGTGAGAGGACATAAAGGTTTTCATTTCCTAGTGTAGTAAGTCAGAGAACAGAGGAGGACACCGTCATTTTTCCAAACTATTAACCAAAATCCAGTTTAAGTCTGTTAAAGATCATTTGTAGCAGATAAGATTTTCAGACTTTTCTCCACTATGATAGCCCCTTTTCAGCTACTACTGGAATTGAATATCCCTTCTGGAAAACATTCCCTCAGATGTCACAAGATCTTTGCAAATCTGAGCTGTAGAAATACAGCATTTTTGCATTATTAGCATACTATATGTAGTTTTTTTTTTTTTTTTGTCAAACATTCCACTGTGGGTGTGTACTCATCTGTAATAAACTAACAAGGTGTAATGCGTCTTTGGCAGAGACTATTGGTACTTGACATACCGTGCAGTTGTAACGCTCACTCTCAATGCAAAGCATAACGGTTACAGCTAAAGCTTCCCCCCCATCCCCCGCCCCAACGCTCAAAAATTTTTACTTTACAGGAAATGGTAATTGATCCCAGTTTAAAAGTCATAAATTAGGTAGGATTTCGAACACTCGGGCTAAAAACTGCTGTTTCTCTTTAAGGTTAAGGATACTTGGTACATGTACAATTATCTCTAAAACATTGAGGAAGAAAGATGGGATGGGGGCCAAGTTCCTAACCAAACCCTTCTGCAAATAGTTCCTTGTAATCTTCATGAATTTTAACTACAACAACACTGACAGAAGAAACTGTCAACATGTTTAAACAGAGATCTCATCGTCACAGAATTTCTACATGCCTCTCTGCAAACACCAGTTGTGCATAATAGAATTTGTAAGATTATATTGACAAACGTATATGTATGCTTTAATGCATGACTGATTTTAGCAAACAAAGCTGTAATCTTAGGCCAACCCGGGACCCAGCCAGAAGCTTCTGCGGCCTTTGATCAAGTGTCTGTGAAGAGGCAGCAAGTTGATCCCTGATGCTTTCAGGATAAATAATTGATGCGATGTGGTATAATGACTAAATTGGGCACTTGTGGAATAAAGAGTTTGTAAATAGACGAGAGGTTCCATAAGTGGTCTCAGGAGAGCGATTCCACTACTACAAAGAAATAAAGATACCGAATGATTGTTTTAATTGGACAAATAAATGCAGGAAAACTCAATGTGCCATTTTAAAACGGGGAATGTTCTGCTTTGAAAAACAGAGAAGTGACAGCTAGGCCAGTTACAGGTACAACAAAGATGGACCAAAGTTTTAAAACGTGCCAAAAGTGCTTAAAATTATTCTTAGTACTGAACCTAAAAGTTCACGGTGCTTTTTAATGAGACGCCAAAGAAACTGACATACAAACAGGACTTTTCTCCAGCGCTATGGAATAAAACAAAGCTGCTTTCTACCAAAACTGTCACACGACGCATTGTGCTGATGTGTACAGTTCTTTGTTGGGAATAGTTGTATTAAAATAGCCTCCGCGTTTAAACAGAACCAGTTTGACAAGGTTCGTCAGAAACCACGAGTCAGAGTCCCACCTCCATCTGGTTGCAGGTCCAGCTGGTGAGGAGTGTTTAACTCTAAAATGTATTTTATGCTGCAGATTTGCATTGCCTTTAACTCAGCCGTCTCCGTTTAACCTTCCAATGTACAACTTTTTATATTTTTAGAATAGTAAAAAAGATTCAAAATTTTGTCGTGTGAGCATTTCAAAACTACTAAACTTAGAAAAACAAATTTGCCTGGGCTCATGTATGAAAATTAAACATTTATTTTTACTCAGGGGGGGTTTCATAAGGTGAAAATCTCCCAACTGATAACACAGCCATCTACTTCAATTATTTGTGATGTTGCACACAAAAAAACAAAAAGCTGCCCAGTGACAGCCAATTGATCATTGATTGAGCACCACAGAGAATGGCATGTTCCCTGTGCAACAGCATTCTTCATCTTAGTCACGAATGTCGACCTACTCCCCATGGTTCCTGCTTCAACAGCACATCTTTCCAGATGACTGGAGCAGACTTGTACTACAGGTCAAATCATTCTCATGAAGGCAATCAGGAAATCTGTATTTCTCAAGCACTTTGTCTTATCTTGTCCCACAGTGCTCATCCGTTTCCTTTTCAACATACTGCCATTGATTTCAATGAATTTAACCTAACGCGACTGACCAACACAAAGCAGCTCTCAACTGAAGGGCGCAAGGCTTTTCTATGCGTTTTAACTAATTGTAATGGATAGTGAGCTATTTAAAATAAATTGTCTAAATTATTTAAATTTGTAGACCATGTATTGTAAATTATTTAAAGTGAATTTTCTAAATTAAAGATGTTGCAGATTGTTTAATGATGTTTGGATTAACAAGCACGGTTGGTATGTAGTTTGGTTTGATGAAAGGTACTCGCACTAAGGAATGGGGGTTTTTGTGTGTGTTTGTTTGCATGTACCTCATGGGCTGCTGTAGCTAATGAGGGCAGGACTACAAAAGCTGGCAGAATCATTGTAATGAATGATTTTAACTGTCAAGATGCGCTTGACATAACGAAATCAACACTTAGTGTTCCCCACTGAAAGCAGCGAGGTACGTTTTGTTTTGTTGTTTGTATTGTAAATTTCTGTTTTGTACTCTAATATTTGTATATACAAATATTAGAGTACAAAACAGAAATAAAACATATAAAACACATATATGTTTTTAGTTTTCACAGTGACTGTGGTGATTGTGATGATCCACATCAAAGAAAAATAAAGAAAACCTTGAAATCACCCGTTGAGACTGCGCAAATTAATTCAAGTGCTGGGGAGCAGCTATACTTAATAACTGAGTAGTGTGCCACAGTCAGGCGAGCCCTAAATCTAATTATCTGGCATGCATGCAAAACACACCATCGTGTTTGTGAAACAGTGGTAGCGGCCTCTTGCTGTAGGGAAACTTCTCAGCTGAGACAGAAAAGCCAGTCTGAGAGGATGGCTATACCTCAACAAGTTTGACCAAAAGAAAGATATTTTGCACAAAAAAATGTTCTCTAGATGTGACAATGTGGTAGAGTCGTACCCCAAAAGGACCTGCAAATTGCAACCAAAAGTTGATTACACAGATTCTTGACTTGAAAGTGGCTGTATTCGAATGTGTGCCAATTTGGTTGGCATGCCTCTCACAGCATTTTAGAGTTGTTGCGTCAGAAATCTTACAGCGTTTCAACACGTTGGTAAATGATGGCGTAATTCTCGATGTATAAAAGGAGAACTTTACTTACGTCATAGAAATTTACTAAAATTGTGGGGTGGAATTATAAATTGGGGACAAAAAGTAAATACTGCAAACATGAAAACAACGGATCCCGTGATTCTAATTACATACAGCTACGCAACATCCTTATCACGACCAAAACTCGTTGTCCATTTCTACCGCTTTAACAGCCTGTAATCACATTACTCCAAAGTGAGGAGTGGCGAAGAAAACTCGATGAGCTGAAGCTAATTACATGAGCACCGAAACACTGAAACCAATTATATCTTCCTCATTTCGGTGAAAAAAAAATAGTAGGAGTTAAAAAAAAAATGAAAATTTAGAATATTTCTTAAAACCAGCGGAGCTGTGACTTCTGCTAATGTGAGGTCGACCTTAATCAAAGGAACTCCAAATTGCTCCACATATTTGCGTATTTCCCACAGCGTAGTATTTTAGCCACCCCTCCCTCCTCTTCCTCCTGTCGCATCTTCTTCCTAAAACACGCTCTGGTGGTAGCGGCGCGAGGCATTAAGCCCTCTGAAAACCGGTAACAAGTGTTTCAGCCCCCGATGAAAAGCCCCGTACGGCTGATGGCGGCGACATTTAAAGCATGTACGTACCCAGAAAAAACGGGAGGTCGACTTTTTTCCTCCGGTTGGAAACGTGGTGTGATCCGCGAAGAGGCGGAGTAACAACGAGCACCGCTAAGAGGCAGATAGAGTAACCAGACTCGGCAGGAAGCTTGCAGCATAAATAAACCGCCGTGACGTCACCCGGCAGCGGTGTCCGACATAGATGTGAAAAAGACGATGTCTCACTCCTGTTTATTTTATTCACAATCTGTTTCCCCTAAATAAAACTACAGAGACCTCAGCATCTTCAACTGAAGTTTGATTTACTATCTTAGACAGAAATGCGGTGAACAAAAAGTTAATTACATAACCACGTTGGCTCTTTTTTAAAGCTAAAACCTTTATTTGAAATACCTCAAAATAACTAAACAGGTGGTTGCACTGGAAAGTAGGAAATATAAGGATTTAAGACGAAATTCCAACAAGTCCCCCAGACCATTCGTATCCCTTAATCCTACAAATGATAACACTGTCTGAATTAAGCGCCAAGAGACATAGGGACAACGTGATGTGATAAAGTCCACTCGTTCAGAAACGCAGTTAAGAACTGAGACCAGGTTGCCAAAGTGAAGGAAAGAGGGGTGGCACAAGTATTCACAAAAAAAATACATATAGTTAGTAAAATAACTTCGACTGAGGGCTGATTACTTATACTTATACTTAGTTAAACGTTGTTGATGAATCTTGCATAGTGCAGATTCTCACTTTTATCTTTGTTTTAATTCTTGATTGTGTTGTGTACACTGCTATGCTGACTGGCCTGTATCCTCTTTGGGGAAAATATGCAGATTGTATCCAATAACACTGTTATTGAAGAAGAAGAAAAAAAGAAACTGTCCATGCAGCATTGAACACAATTACTTTTCAAAATATATTTTATTAATCACAGAAAGGCTCCATTGCGCAAATTCAAAGAAAAATCTTTAGACTTTTCTAACATAGTCAAACAATGAAAGTGTGAATTAAAACAGATCAAATCCAAACTTCTGACAAAGGCCTTTTGTTTTCTGCATGAGAGCTTACTGCAAGACAGAGATCGGCATCTGACCACGTAATGATCATGCGGTTATCAGCCAGTCATCTTTCCCTTTCTGCCGTTTAGTGCCCCCTCGTGTTCAGAGATTTTAAATTGCTATGGATTTCATTTCACTGATCATTTCATCAGTATATCTCGAGGACTTTCAGCAAGAAATCTTTGAACAATACTTAATGACATAACAGTATATCGCTGTATAATTATTTTTTTCCTTTCAAAAGCCACCATGTTTTTTTGGTGGGGATGCAAGGAGTTAAATTACTGGGAAACTAACAATCAATAAAGAAAAAAAGTAAACATTCTTTGTTTTGCAATAAGTCCAATTATACATTTGTATAATTGTTATGTTTCACCTGAATCATTCTGGGGCAGTCTTTAGCTGTTCTGCAGACTGCCTAACTTTTGATCCAAGAAGGCATTCCTGTTCAGAGAAGTTCATCTGTGGCTGTCGAACAAAACCAAGTCATTGCTGTCGCCCCCCCCACCACTATGCTGGACAGTTGGTACAAGATGTCCATGCTGAAATGTCTCATTTGGATTTCTCCAGACATGGGGCTGTGCATTATGGGCAACCTTTACTTTGTCTCACCTGTAAATTCTTGTGGAACATTCAGGTGTTATCCTGTCCCGAATACCGAGTCTTGGTATCTGAACCCCTGCCCCACAAACATCTGAGCATTTTAATGTGAGTGAATTTGCTGGCATATGCACTCCTGAGCAGATTGGTGGCCATCTTACATTTCCCTCCCCCACTGTTCAATGATGGTACTTCACCTTGTTGGAAATGGCTCATAACACTTTCCAGACTGAGGAGCAATGACTGCTTTTACGGCAATGTCATTTCTAATGTCTTTTTACTGTGTCAACACATCTTTATTCACAATAACTTTGCCTTAGTCATACCTTAGTCCTAAACCTAATCCCCTATGCAAAAGCAGCATTTTTGGGCCCCATGAGGTGCAATGGGTTCTCACAAGTAGTTGTACAAAAAAAAAAAGAAAAGAAAAAGGGGGGCTTGATGGGGGTGAGTAATGCTAAAATACTCCCACACACTCCAGAGTTAAACTGCCAGACCTCCTGCTTTTGAGGTTTTGCAGCACAAGATCAGCTAAGTGTTTCAATTAGCAACCGCTGGCCAATTCTTTCCCCTTCTTAAATTTCACTAAAACAGAAAACAGTGTGCCTAGTTTTACCAACCACCTTAAATTTAGCTTGTTTTTTCTTTTTTTAAATACATGTCCATCTGGAATCTATTGTGTGATTTTGTCATCATCTTCAACATGTGAGGTTGGATTTAAGTGATTTGATTTATTCTGGTAAAAATTAGGTTGCATTTTGTCCAGAGGCATAAAACTAAAAATCTTTAAACTATCCATGTGGCATTTCCTACCAGGTAAAAGACATGAGATAACTACAATAATTGGCTCAAATTAGTGAGACCTGCTGTGATGTATGGTTTGGAGACACCCGCTAGAAAAAAAAAAAAAGTATTCAAGAGGGATAGCTCAGGTTAAACAGTCTAGAGAACATGCCAGGCCAAAGAAGAAAAATAAACTGGAAGCAGGTCAAGCACTAAGGTTGTTTTTGTTTTTTCCAGGAAGACAATGCATCTAGCCATAAAGCCAAGATGCAGCAGCTTGCTGACCTGGCAAAACATAAAAACTGATTGAACATTTATGTTGGAAATTCATCAAAACATCCAAGCCAAGATTTCCTACCTTTAAGGGATCCAGCAAATAAAAACCATAAAACTGTCAAAACTAAATTAAAGTCATTTATTTACTTTTTGTCTTTCAATACAGACTTGCAGTTCAGCATAAATAGTACAAAGAATGCAGGTGATGTCCAGATGGTGACACTGAACTGAACTCTTTGGAAACCTCTACACCTTCAGTCCTACTCTCCACACACGGATCCACGACTGCAAAAAGAAAGAGTTCGGAGTAAAACTTTGTCACTTTTGTTGTTGGCGGCACCCAACAAATTTGCGGTTCAGCGTTTGTTCTCACCCATGGGGTTGACAATGCAGGTTGGCCACACATGGACAGTGATCTCTGGGGCCCTCCTGGTCCCATTCCAGCATGTCCATAAGAAGGTTGGGGTGGTTCAGGCAGGACTCTCCCTTTGTAGGTTTGGGACTGCATACTGGAAACAAAAACTCTGAGGGGGAAGAAAATCAGTCTGGATTCGTTTTAATCGCCCACTTTTATCACAGAGCATCTTAAATCCTCACTTTAGTTCTTTTAATTATGCACAAGATAAAGACTGTTGATAATTATTCATAGAGTCAATAGTAGAAAACTTGCCACTGAGTAGACTACTGACTGAATAATGCACACCCGACTTGAATTTTGTGTGTTTATCCACATTTGTTTGATATACTTTTGAATGTGTGCCGACTAAAATACCACTGTATAGGAAAACTGTGTTTTTTAACCTCAACATTACAAATTGTACTGCTATAATGCAATAAATACAGATTTAATGAAAAAAAAACAACAACATATAAAAAGATTTAAAACAAACAGATTTTTGCATTCAAAGTGTACACTCTACATGGTATCTGATGCAAAATTAGACTTGTACATATATATTCCATATCACCTCGTTGAAATGCACAGCAGAGACCTGGCCTGCAGTCGCTCTGACCCTGACAGATAGTCCCCGCCGTCCCCTGGGTGGCGTTCAATGTACACTGACCCCAAACACACATCTGATCTGAGCAGCACTCCTCATCCTTTGAGCATGGCTGTAAGGGAAACACACTTTCCAGAAACCGTTTCACCACTTTAAAAAAAAAAAAAAAAAAGGCAGACATTATTACAGCTTTTATTAGATCATTCACACAATTCTCCCCCACATCATTTCAGAAATATAATGAGCTGCACCAAAATATGGTGGAGGAAGCATAATGCTGGAGGTGGCAGAGTGACGCTTTTCCAAAGGAACTTGGAATAGGAAGGTTGAGGGAGATAAATACAGGAATAGTTCAGAAGAAAACCTGGCTACAGAAGACTGATGGATATTCATCTTCCAGCCAGACAGCACCAGCTTACCGCTAGACAAAGTGCCAGCGCTTGACTGGAATGATTTAGGTAGCATATCACGGGAAAGAATGGTCCAGTCAGAGTCTAGTCCTATGTTCAGATGGAAATCTGTACTTGATAATTGCCTTTCACAGATGCTCTCCATTCAGTCCTTGAGGTGTTTTTTTGTAAAGAACAAAAAAACAAGAAAAGGGTACAAGGCATTATTCTTGTACTTTGTATTAAGTTAAAACACTGTTAGTGTTTTAGCACCCGTTATGACTCGCTGCATCTTGTTGTAGTGGCTTTGTGATTGCACATGGAGCTGAAGCAAATATAGAACAAAATGATGACCGAGCTCTCACCATATCTGTTGCTATGCAGGGAAGGCACCTGGAGTTCTCAATCTCATACAAACAGTATTTTAGGTCCCCACAGTCCTCATCCACTATGCACTCCTGAAGGTTCAAATGACAGAAAGTCAACAGATTTAAGCAAGATCAAATACCCCGTGGATAGATTGCTCATTCATGTTACCTCATTTGATTTTAACATTCGACACCGCTAATATTTTCATGTTAGTCATTTGTCGATGTCCAGATGGATTTAAAGATGTAATTTGTAGTTTCACAGAATACAGCGACAAGCACAGTTTACAGCCATTGTGCAAAGTTGTAAAGCAGCTCAGTTTGCATCCAACAAACTAGACTGTTAATTTTTTCTTAATCCTATCTGGACAGAGTATGCAAGATTAAAATGTCCTTTTGAATGCACCTGGCTGTTCAAGCATATTTGTAAGTCATTTATTTGCTATATAACAAGTTGCATTTTTGTCCAGATTCATTGCCCATTTTGGTTTGAGTTACTGCAAAAGAAACAATCTTTAAAATAATAATAAAAAAGAAGCTTCCACAATAGAATGAAACAATGTACATGTTGTAGTTAGCTTAGCTCTACTGGGAATTTTAGGGGAAACATGTGCTTTAATCAGATGAGTCCACTCAAGCTTAGTTTGTTATGTTTACAATAGTCTCAGTGTCTGGTGACCTGCACTTGCAGTCTCGACTCAAGATATTTGGCAACCGACTGCTGCGCCACTGGTGGTGGGTGGGCGCATTAAGCAGGGGGTTTGTTTCTCCTTCTTATACTTAAGCAGTCTTGTAGTAAGATCATGATGTCTGAACTGTCTAAGAAACAAAAAAACAAAAAACAAATACAAACACACCCATAAACCTAAACAAAGGACCTTTTTCCATACAAGCATAAGGACAAAATCATCACAGATGTTAACTAGGCATAAAATCTACTTTCCTCCATTCTCATAACAGTTTTTAGGTCCAATAGATGTACTGTATGTTCCAGAGTATTAAAAAGGAACAGGGGCCAGCAAAGAGATCAGTTTTAAGGCAGCATCATCTTTACAATGAGCACCATGAACTTTGACTGGTACCAACATTTAAAAAATGTTTTGGTATTTTTTATTCCCCCGCCCCTCAGGTCATTTTATGTCCGTCTTTCATAAACTAACAGATTTTTACAACCAGATTAAACTCTTAAACAGCCAGATGTTAATCCCAACCCCCCTTTGACAAAACACATTCACCAATAGTCTTGTTGATTTACAAGTTTCTACTTTACAATAACTGCACAGTGATTTAGAACAATTTAACCAACTTTAGGAAAACTGAGCTTACTCCATTATGCTTCTGCTGGCTATCCCCCCACCCCCTCTCTTCCAAGCTTTCCTGGCATTGAGCAGCAGGGACTATTAACATAACCACCATCTGTATGGCTGCCAGGAAAGCAGGAGATCAAAACCACCTTTGTAATGCAGCAAACTGCAGTAATGATCTCAGTTTCAACAAGCCAGCCGCCTACTGGTGAAAAACTTTAAAAAAATATATACAGCGAGTTTATTTCCTGGATGACCTCATTTTACACAGCATGGAAAAAATAAAGACAGATTATACTGCTACAGTGTCGGTGAGTGATCTATCTTTTAGGAGAAAGAAAAGTGGTAGGATTTTAGAAACTGTTTTAGATGTTAGTTAGCCATACCAATAGTTTCTTAAAAACTTTCATCCATTTCAGTTTGTTTCTGTACTACACATTGGTGCTACAAGTGAATGGTCTGAAATGGGATACATTTAAACAGCATGTTTATTTTAGAATGCCTGTGTATAAACCATCTTTTAAAAACAGAAATTTCATGCCAACATTAGGAAAAAGTAAATTTTTAGAATAAAACGGAAACAAAAAAAACTTTCAGATAATAGTGCATTAGTGCCGTACTTTTTATTTCCAACTTCTGACTACTGCTTTTCTTATAACATGTTTTATAAATCAGAGGTCTGTTCTGTTTTTTGCCCATCCGCTTCCCCCGGTTCTTATCAGCACAGCAGAAGCTGTTCACATTAGCTAAATTTCTACCTCCAAGTTTCCACCCATTACTGCAGTCCTCTTAACTGGCCATCTGCTGTTCTTTCACACATCTTATTTTTTTGTCATTACTGACCATCAGTCTCATCTGCGAGAGGTTTTATCGTAATTATCTTCATTAAATACTCACAAAACAAACACTAAAACCAAAACAAAAGACAACAAAAAAGAAAAACTCACATGAGCCACGCTGTTCCACTGGCCAGAGACTTCCACCTGCACATGTGAAGTATACATCTCTCCTGTTCTGTTGTCAGTTTCCTGCAAATAAAGAGCAATATACGAGAGACTTTGTGCAGCTTTGCTAAAGTTGAACAACAAAACAGCTTTTGCTTCTGATTTGGTGTTTTACAGACTCAAGCTTTCAAATGGGTTTGTCTGAAAAGAACCCACCTTGTCAGTTCGATCCAGGATCCGAGTCTCCCCGTTGTTGCCCTTTACCGTCTTCCTGGTTTCATTGTGATAGCTGGGAGGCAGATCCATAGGGGATGAGGAGAATTTTGCACTTTCATTAGTTATCTGTTGGAGACAGTGCAATGATATTATGCCATTGTCCGGACCAGAAGATGACTCAACTCAGTGGGTTTAATGGACAAATGAAATTTAAGACAAAAAAAAAAAAAAAAAAACAAGAAATCCAAAGGAAGGCCCTAAAAATTATTTTAAGAAGACTTTAAAGAACAAAACTACGTGGGTCTCAACCTCAGAGACGATTCTTCATCCAATTTGTCAGTGTCTATTTTGAGGCTAAAACAGACTTCAACAGGCTGGGTCAGACAGACTTTCCCCAAACATCCAGCCGTGGAAACTCTGTGTAATCTGCCAAAAGCATTCTCAACCTGGCAGAAACTTGACAAACTAAATACCACCCACATATATTTTTACCCTTTTGTCACTTAACTTTTTACATTTTAAAATAATAATAATAATAAAAAGGACTAGAACGGATTTCAATGATAACATTTTTTCTCCGATATGAATAGATAAAACGTGACGCAGACCTTGTGCACCGCCTCGTCCAGCATATGCTGAGTGTCCTCCATCAGCTCCTCCACCTCCCTGAACATCTCGTTTAGACTAACCGGACCCCGCTCCATGGCGCCGGCCGTCCACAGTAAACACAGACCCCAGAACCCCAACAGCAGCATGGTACCGGACATCTCTGCTTCCTTCCACTACACAGACTGAGCTCAGCGTCTGAGCAGCAGACGACGCACAGCTGGCTCCGTTTTATTTGGAAAGTATGAGGAGGAGGAGGAGGAGGAGGAGGAGGAGGAAGAGTGGTGGGCAGGTGGGAGGGTTTAATGGGGTGGAAAAGCATCAGATTGCACTTGGAAAGGGTGAAATGCCAAAATCCACCTACTAGTTACTTTGTGGGATTTAAAAAGACAACACGACAATCTATAATAAACTGAAGTTAATGACACTGTTTTTGATCATTACCTTGTGGGGTTTTTATGTCCTGTAGGTCTTTCCTCATTCAGTTCAATTCTGAGCTCATTTTTGGTAGCTGTGAAACTTTGTCTTTGTGTTTCGTTTGTTTATTCTTGTTCTTTTATTTGTGCATTTGCGTTTAGTTTTCCTAGATGAGTGTTAGTCTTCATCCTTGGTTTGTAATTCTTTTGAGTATCTTAGCTCCCTTTGTGCTAATTATCTCCCTCCATTAGTGCCTCTCCACATGTTTCTTTTCTTTGTACCGAGTTTCATAGCTCCATTCTTTGCTCTGTTCTGTGTATTTCCGTGTAGTCCACTGGTTGATGTCCTGAAACTTTTTCATGTGTACTTTGTCCAACACACCCAAATCATATGGCTGAAAATTGCCTCCTCAGTATGCAGTCAAGTTCTCCAGAGTCCTGCTAACCTTAGTAATTGATTCTGGGGTGTTGAAGCAGGGACACCAGCCTTCAAGGACTGAGGTTCATGACCAGCTGATTTAGTCTATTAGACCTTAACTTTTGATTAGTTGGACTCTTTGTTTCCTTTCTCTTTGTTTCCTATCTCCACCTTCTCTCAATTTCCTTTTTAGGTTCTCCGCCAGCTGTTTTGCATTCGTTTGATTGTCCTCATCTGGTAGCACAACCACATCTCTACACTGTTTACACTCCTTGGTTTCTCTGCCGCTGTTGGAGTCTACTCCAACCTGTGTCCTATGCTTCTTTTTCTTATTTCTCCAATTTCCATTATAAGATCTGCACCATGTGTCTGCTGTTGCATTGTTACAATTTGAGCCCTCCTTGACACATATCAAACATGATACTCAGCATATTCTTCATTTGAAAAGATGAAGAATATGATTAAAATAGAATGATGTAATTCGGATTACTTCAATGAACCTCAAGGACATAGTAGGACATGGTTAAATCCGAGACCCAATGAGGAAATGTCTTTCAAGAAGTTGTAGCAACGTTACATCACCACTAGGGGGCAGCGTACGACCAATAAATTCAGCAAAATCAAATTAGAACTAAGTGTTCAATTTGAAATTTAAATAATTTAGACTTGGTGCATATACACCATTATATTTCCTTTTAATATTTAATTAACATTTTTGATATGTTAAAAAAACTAAAAATATATATTTTTTATTAATTTAACTGTTGCAAATACTAAAGGAGCCACTTTGTGTGTCTTTTTAATCTGTGATGAAGAAAGCAGAGCAAACTCTTCTTGTGAACTTTGTGGCTCTATTTAAATATCTGTTGATCGGATGGAGTAGTCAGACACCCTTTTCAAGTTCTCACTGGTTGTGTAAAGTTGCATAGAAATAAACACAAACCAGTTCCGAACAGGTGGTTTGTTGCATTTCAACATAAAACTCTCAAACATTGTTTAAGTGGTGCAGCTATAAATCGCTTTAACCTTTCAGTGAATAATCAGAGCATCACATTGAAGACAAAACACTTATTTCACTTTAAACAAAAACAAAATCTAGTCCATCAACATCATCTTGTCATTTATTTATAACGTTTTATAAATGATCTTATTGCAATAGATTTAACTTTAGAATGAGCATTGGTAGGCTGCTTCTAACAATTCATATCAAATAAATGCAACTGGAGTATTGTTTTTTAAATTATACGTCACTTTTTCAAATTCATTAGAAGGTACAGCAGAACCACAATCAATCACCGTCTGTTCATCAGGGGATATAAATGGCATGCCATTGCCACTATCTTGCCTACACACAGACACACGCACACAATGAACAGTAAGAGCGGAAAAATATCCAAAGCTCACCATTAGAGAGTGGCATCAATTTCCTCTAACAACAATCAGTCACTTAATAAAAGCTATTACCATCACATGCACACATGTGGAGTTTAGTAAACAGTCAGATAAGACTAAAATTTAAATTTTAGGCACAAAATTACAGCTGTCAGGTTTGGAATTCAACAAAGCAAGAATAAATAGACAATACCTCATGCTGTTAAGTACAGTTAAGGGTCTGTGATGCTGTGGATCTGTATCTCCTCCAAAGACCCAAGTAGATGATAGAGAGATTTAATTAAAATTAAAGGTTGGATTTATCTGAAGGTTTGTATTGTGAGTTAATGCTACTGGAACAAAACACTGATTTGTTTTATGGCTTTTTACAATTTATATGGAGTTCCAATAACTTCATTTTTTTGAAAATAATATATCAATTTAATGGTTACAAACAATCCCCCTCGTATAGAAAAGCGGTTTTATTTAGCATTTCAGTATTTTGTGCTCTATGATGTTATTTAATTACTTATTAAAAGCTTTTCATTGGAATTGGATGTATTAATGTAGTTCCTGAGGGACTTTTATTGTGGAAACCAGTAAGCGGAAGTTGATTTTCTGGTCTTGACAGAAGAGTTGAAGTCAGAGTTGGTCTCTCGGTGTGTGTGCAGGAGTTGTGCGGCTGTCAGAAGAGCAGGTCGCCTAAAAGAAACCCTTGCTGCTGCTGGTGGGGAGGCTGTGTTTCATCGCTCCTGGAGGTTAGTGCTTGGGTTTTCTGCCGAGTTTGGCGTAGAACTGCGGGTTGGTGCTGCTTTGTTTCAATGGAAGAAGACTAAAAGCCGCACTTTGACTGAGCGTCAGTGCACGACTGAACGCTTATCAGGAATGCTTCTTTGAAATGCCTCCTAACTCACAGACTGCCTTCCTGCTTGGCAGTTAATGCCACGCTGACTATGACCTTTATTCACATGAATGTTATTAATTTGTTTGTATTTATACGCAACTGTTTGCTCAGGGAATTGAGTGAGGAGGCTATAGAAAGCTGCTCCAATCATAGTCGGCCAGGATGATGTGATTGGAACTTAGTCTAAAAACACGAAACCTATTCTTCCCAAATTTAACACATTTCTTCATTTCATTTTTCAGTTTTATAAAACGTTGATAAAAATCAAACAAGCAAAAACAAACAAACAAACAAACAAACAAAAAACAGAAAAATTTGAATACATCTAAACCACAATATGTTTTGACTTTATATGTGAACGTGGAATGTGAGTACTGTTTCAAGAAATGGTCTCTCTCAGACATGCTTATTTTTTATTTTATTATTTTTATTTTTATTTCATTCCACAGTTTTTTTGTCTGATTCCTGACAATTGTTATATATTGCGATATTCAGCAAATGATACAATTCAATACAATACACTTTTGCGATTTTCTGAAAGATTTTAGAGGGACATAGTGATTTTGGTGACATTTTGTGACTGTTATAGTGTTGGATTGAATTAATTTAACTGAAAACTGATTAAAAGCACCAACTACACAATACCTGGCTCTGGTTGGACATAGACACAGACTTAAAGTCGACAGCTGGACAAAATGAATAAAAGAAGTGGTGAGAAAACATGTTCCTTTTAATTGAAACAGTGCACACTGTAGCTTGCATGCATTTGCAAAGTAAATAAAGTGCACCAAGTACCCTTCTCTGAATAGTTTACCTTTTTAACCTTGACACTTAACATCTGAAGGAATCACTCTAAGCCTGATGACCTAATCACTCTCCAGGCGAAGCAAGCAGTGAGTGAGCAAGGTGACAGTTGGATATTACGATACTTGCGGATGAATATCGATTTTTTTCTAGGAAAGAAAATATCGATATATATTGCAAAATCGATATTATTACACAGCCCTAGCTGTTCCCCATTTGCTGCTTCTGTCCTTCTATCTTCGAGATAAGATTTATGCTCTAAAAATTATGTCTGTAATTGATAAGACTATTGATGAGATGTAAATGAGCAGCAGCTGTCACAAGGAGATTATAGTTGCTGAATGAATGTGTCGGTCAGAAGCAGCTTGGTCAGCGCAAACGGCTTACAGGTCATAGGTCGGATTGGTTAAATCCTTATTAAATGGCGTTTCTAACAGTAAAAGACTAACTACTGGTTTGCTGTTGATTTGATACCATTAGATGTAATTACTATAGCCTTGTTTACTACCAAGCAGGAACTGATCAGTGCTGCAATCAGAGAACTTCAGTTCTAGCAGATAACTTTTTCCTGTTTTTCAGGAAGTCGGGACGCAAAATTTCATTTTAAAATTACGCTTGTTTGCTGTGTTGCAAAGTTTAACAGTGGCTTGTGTCTGCACATGTGACACAAACTTCAATTCAATTTAACACAGAAAATTTTCTCCCAAAAAGAAACTAAGTGTTGTCATAACGCATATTATGCAAGTATCTTCAAAGAGTTGTTGTGGATCATGAGGCTGTGGGCAGGAAAGATTTATGGTAGCAGTCAATCTTGCAACAAACTTAAAGAAACCTCTGAGTTATAACACTGTTGCTGTATGATTGGAACAACATTCAACAGAAATAACATTAGTTGTTGGTAAGCCCTGCAAATCCACTTTATTTAGGTCAGAACTGACCTTGCATACATGCAAGATGTTTCAGCTAGAAGCTGATTGTAAAAATCCAGAGAATTTGTTGGAGTTTGTGTGTCCTCCATCATCAGAAATTATTTTCTTTTCAGAAGCAACACCTAAATATATTAATAGGTTCTAGCTTTAAGACATTTTTAGATTTTCCTCTATTTGAACATCAGCTGATATGCAGTGTCCACTGGCCCAGCACGGCTTCTTGTTTACAATATATCACTGTAGCAAAAGAGGAAAAGTATATCAAAGTGGATCATTTTGCAGAAATATTTTGAGGGCTCTTTGTGGGATGGCCTTTCCTCATGACTTTGACATTGAGGGAGAAAAGACAACGCCCACTTTAAATTACAAACCGCTACTTGATCTCAAATTGTTTATTGTTAAACTGAAGCTTAATGCCACAGTTGGCCATGTTTGTGACCCTTAGACAATTTGGGTTGCTTTTCTTTCCTAAAACAGAAAACTGACAAAAATATTTGAAGTATTTTGGCGTAAAGGCAAAATAAAGTTTGAGTTTAAGCACAAAAATAAATATTGAAGACTAAGAACTTTCAAATTTCACTCAGGAAAAGTTGAGCTTTTATTATTTTTAAGATGGCATTCACATCACTGGAGCTTCTGAACCAAATTTGAAATTTGACTTGGAAAATTGCAACACCCTGAACAATTTTTAAAAAAAATTCTTAATTTATCAGATCGGATATTAAAGACATTCTTTTAAGCCAAAAATGATTGGTGTTGGAATCAGCTGCAGTCTACATAATATTTACTTCTTATCTCGGTTGAAGTTTTCATGCAGAAAAAAAACCCTTCTATTTATTGCTAGCAAGTTTTTGTCTGACTTGTTGATCATGACGTGTCCTAGCTCATCATCTCCAGACAGTTTTCAGAAAGCGTTCGGCCTCCTCTGCATGAGAAACTTGGCGCTTTGCTGTGGAGGTTGTAAACTGAAGTGTGTCAGTAGTGCTGCGGACAGGTTTTCTGGGACAGCTGAGGATGTCTGAGCCATATGATCTGACCGCGGCGTACAGAGCCATTCACCCGACACAGACCGGAAGCAGCAGTCTCTTTGACCATCAAGAATTAAAAACAATTTGGAATGGAAAATCCCTGAGTAACCAGGTCATCAGAATAATTTGCACATCTTACTTCACTTGTTCAAGACTCGCACAAAAAAAAACAATAATAAGGATGCACTAATTAATCAGACAGAGACTAGTATCTCCCATTTTACCCTGGATTGGCTTGGATCAGTGATTTTGTTAAAATGTTTGAAAAGTTATATTTTTCTTCTTTTCATTTAATTTTAGAAGTTTTTGTAAATGATTTATTTTACAATAAATGTAATTTTGATGGGCTGCATGGTTAAACAGATGGTAGCACTGCTGCCATCCACCGATAAGGTCCCGGGTTTGAATTCTGGCCTGCGGTCTTTCTCCATAGAGCTTGCATGTTCTCCCTGTGTGTGAATGGTTTTTGTCCAGGTACTCCTTCCTCCTACAGTCCAAAAACATGACGGTTAGGTTTAATTAGTCTTCTGAGCCGCCCGAAAGTAATGGACTGCTGACCTGTCCAGGGTGGGCTCCGCCTCTTGCTCATTGACTACAGGAGACGGGCATAAGCCCAGTACATCCTAATCAGTTCTGATTAGTCTCAATGTGCATGTTGTCTTAGTGTTGCTCCTTTTTTTTCCAGTTGCCTTGACATTTGAAATCCAATTGGCACCAAATCTTTCTCCACTCATTCATGGAATGCTTCTCTACTTTCATCGGCTCTCTGCTGCCGACCCTCTCGATTTTAATCTCGAACTGTTTCATGCTGGTGTTTACTTCTTATCGGTGGCTTGATGCCTCTGGGCCAGAGAGGGGGGAAAATGACTAGTTGCACAAGCTGTCACTTCCTGGAATAAGCTTTTGACTTATAAGGGGGTGTCGCTGCATATATGAGCTCAGGGGTGTCAGCAGCAAGACAAAAATACACCAGGGAGCCAAACTTCACCGTCACTGGCTGACCAGATGGGCTGCTGTCAAACGAGAAAGGCCAAGTTGAGTTTCAGGGTGTCAGAGGATTTTGTAAAGGTTTAGATCCAACAGCCGAATGGAGATTTCTGCATGGAATCTGTGGATTAACACCTTTAACTTTTAATGCGAGACTCAATTTAATTATTTTATGACGATACCATTAAAGATATTGTAAAGCTAAAGCTGAGTATTTTGCATTGGATTGACCAACTTTGGAAGGTGCTTAGTGACACTGAAATGGATACGTTAGTTCAAGGAACAAGCTTTAAATATTTTAGGTTAATTGTGACAAAGAGATTAAATAAACAGCCTATTAGCACAAAAGAGGTTTTATACCCATTCAGATCCAGGTTGAAAAACAAATGCTGGCCAAATTAAATAAAGTAATTTAATAATCGTCCAGGAAAACTAGTGGTATGGTTGTTGTTGGGTTTATCTGGAACCGTCCTCTGAAAGGGACGAATCTTTCACTGAACTCTAATCAAAGCAGATTTGTCTTGTTTAATCCATATACCTCTAACTTATTGAGGACGAAGTAACGCAGCCTCAAAATTGGAACAAAACATTTTGAACAATAAATTTGTAGCCTTTCAGCTAACCTTTAGCTGCTGTCAAAGTTTATTCATCCTACAAATTTATAGATTTTTAGAATTCATTTACGTCGAAGTTAAATTCTCATCCGCCTTCAGATGTTTATGTTTGGTCTGTTTTGGTTTTCCTCTGGAAATCCTGATTCTTGTGACAAACATAGCGAAGTAAACAAGAGACACGGAGTCTAATACTCTTTAGGGCACATGAAGGTCCAAATCTGCTCCTCAAATTGGTTTGAAATTGAATCTGAACCAACATGGAAGTATAGACTCTACACAGTCTTGAAACTCTTAAAGCATTTACTTAGGTCATTTGAAGTGGTTAAATGTTACAAGCAGCTAATCTTTTGTACTGCTGATCAAACTGGTCGCTTAAGGTCAAGACCTCCTTAGCCCCACTGTATTTTTGTGGACTAATTTCCGTGCAATGGTTCTGTGAGCTCTGTGGCATTTAGTGTCACAACTGTTGGCAGGATGAAGATGTAATCCAACCTCAAACTTCTGCACTGTGCGACGTTAATGCTGTGAGGATTAAGGGTCTGATTTCAGGGCTCACATGAACCAATTAAAGCCTCTTTCAACACAACCAGACATATGGGCTTAGGTGATCTGTGCCATCAGAGGTGCAGAGTCTTGGGTCAACTAAAAGACAAAGCTTGCCCCAGAGAGGTTCTGCCTCATGTCAACTTATAAGGACTTTTGAAGGATGCAAACATTTTAGGATTTAGTTTCTTTCAAATTTTGTATCTAAGCATCCAGTGGTCAGCACTTGATCAGCACTTTGTCAGGTTTTTGAAGAGCCTTTCAAAGATTTTCTTTAAATATTGGCTACTTTTTCACTCGTATTCAGTCCAGTACTTGACTAATTTTTAGTCAATTGTTTTTGTTAATTTTTTAAAAATTAAAAACTGTATTTGTTAGTTTGCACTAACTGAATCTTGACTTTATCTTTGGTAAGAACACCACAGGTATGAAAAAAATACTTGCAAATAACATTTTAATATATTCATGTTTAAAATGTCGCAATTGAGGGCAAAGTGGAACTGAAATTTGTGCACAAACTTGCCGAATAAAGCTGTCGGCAAAGTAAAGAATCAAGACCATTTTTAGGCATTGCAAGAAATTCTGGTCAATTGAAAACAATATGCAAAGAAGAATGATGCAGGATTTTTGCGCAGTCTTGTAGATGTCCATAAAGGGTTTGGACCAGCCTTGGATGATGCCTTATATGGTCAGCACCAATTAAGAGAAAAAGGCTTTCCTTTTGCAATCATTTACAGCCTTCTGTGTTTGGATTTCCTCGTGCAAGATGCAACCTTTGTACCAATGATGACAATCCACTCCATGGCCTTAATTGTAAAACTGTTTTTAAAGAAACAGTCGCTGAGATATGACAAAATCCATAAAAGGATTGACCGAACTCGGTCTCCTGAGTTTATTAGCTGTTGAATACAAACGTTATCTTGCCTCTTTGGTATTTAAAAGGCGTTTTAGTTGCATACTTCATTCAGAGATCTCAGTGACTTGCACAGGTTGTTTGAGAGCTAACAACTCCTTTTAAGCTTTTGAGTATTGCTTATTTTCTTACCTAGTGTTTTGGTGGCCAGGATGTTCATGTAAGCTGCTTGTTCAGACAAGAAGTGACTGCTCAGAGTTGTCAGGTAAATATCAAATTGTGCGATATAAAGATTTAAAACTAAAAGAGTACAAGTTTGGATTGGTGATTGGAATACATGCTAAGGCAACTCTGATTTGCTCTTGTTTGTGGTTGGCTATGCCATGATTCTTTCCAGCATCTGAATTTGAGTCCCTTGTCGTGTGAATTGGTTCTTGTCTACCTGTGTGTAACTCTACTCTTACCTGTGCATTTGAATTGTTGTGGTCTGCAAGAGTCGTCTACCTTTTTGCATCTGATGAATTGAACTCTATGGAAATATTCCTGTCCTTTTCTTGCTTTCCTGATTTTAAAAGTGAGAAGGACAGATTGTAATCAAGATCCTGCCTATGCACTTTATACCATAAACCTATTTGCGCAGACTGCTTGGTGGCGTGGTGGTTACTGGTGATGCTGCCCAGTAAGAAGATCCAAGGTGAAAATCTTTGGAGGACCTATGTATGCATAGATTGCCACATCTAGAGTTTCTGTGAGTGCTCAAGCTTCATCCTGTACTCTTTAAATTAATTAGATTAATAAGATTAGTTAGTTGAGCTCTTCAATTTGTCCTGAGACATAAGAATGAGCATAGTAGTTGTGCCTTTCTGATGGCTTTGAAATGGATCCTACTTGATCACCGATTGCTGACTGGCTGGCCAAGACACTATACACATGGTATGTGAAGTTTTAACCCAAAAGTTTTATCTTGATTCTAGGCACATAATGTTTCAAGGGTCCTGCTAAAGTTTTTTTTGTCTTATGACTTGTACCATCTCCTGCTTGAGTTGGCTGATAATGTGTAACAACAGATGCTTGCCTAGTCTGATGGCAAGGCTAGGCAACATTTTTTACATGCCACCATTCATACCATCCACAGAGCTTTAGAGGGCATCAAACGAGAGACAAAAAGGAAATGACAAGCATAAAATTATTGTTTAAAATACAAATGCTAAAATTCAGATATTAAATGCATCAAGGAATATATATATATATATAT
>NW_006800036.1:1210215-1264209 GCF_000485575.1 Poecilia formosa
TATATATCTTAAACACTGTTGCATGGGAATTTCAGATCAAACTTTTCAGTTTACTTGCAGTCACAGAGGGCTAAGTTCATGTTTTTATATTCTCTCACATTAATGACCCACTTTTCTGTGCTGTGGTTTGTCCCCTGAGGAAAAACAAATATGTAGAAGATGGGAGTGTGGTCCCTCCTACAGCCCCTTATCTGAAGGTTAAGTATGGGTGTGTCTCTTTCAGCTGTGGACCAGGCGATTTGGCTTAAAGATATTCAGAAAAAAACACTCATTTTGCTTCTTTTCCAGAAATGCTTTTCAGTGCTGCCAAAAACTAGATTTTTTATTTATTTTTTTTATGACTTGGGAGGATTTACAAGATACACAGGTATTTCACAGGTAAAATATTAAACTGTTAAGTGTTTTTACTTCAAATTGGAAATCGCAATCTTAAAATATTGAAAAAAAATTACCAGTATTGCAGATTCATTTCTTTTCTGGACCATTAAAAAATGACAAAATGCTTTATAAAGTACTTTACAAAAGTGTTTATACAATGAACTTTTGTCACATTACAACTACAACAATCTATGTGTTCAGATTTTATGTGATAGACCAACACAAAGTAATGCGACATTGGGAAGTGTACGGAAATGGATAGTTTTCCTTTTCTTTTTTCAAATAAATTTCCCAAAAGTCTGCCATGCATTTGTATTGAGCTGTGCTTTTGCAACTCTTGAATCAATGGTTTAATAGATTCTTCATTTCTTTTCGGAGTCATGGCTGCAGTTTGTTGTTGGAGCAGCAGTCCACCAGACTAAATTGAAAGAGAGCAGAAAAGTGAAGCAGAGAGTGAATTGCCTAATATGCAGCTTCAGTTATCTGAGATTACCCTAAAAGCATGTTGTTGTTTTTGTTCCCTGATCATAATGATCATTATGCCTCATTTTTGTTCGGATGTGTTTTGACCTTGACAGTGGCTGAAATTAAATATTAAACAGTCCATTCATCAGATAAAGTTGGTTGTGTGCTGCATTTCTCGTGAAAGGCTCGTACTTCAAACTTTCACGTTTTCTTACTTACCGAATTCAGTCCAGAATAAATCGGGACTAGAACAGAAGCATGTTTGGGCCAAGACCTGAACTCTCTGCAGACATTTTCTTAAGTTCCAAGAATTTCATAACCTCCGCTATGTGAATGTAATATTTCCCATTCGTTTCAGTTTTCCCATTGTCATTCCTTCTTGCAGTTGTGTCTGTATTTTTCCTCTTTCTGGGAAATCCCGTCAGTCTGGGGAGGAACTTGTTGACTCAGCTTTGGTCTTCCTCTCACAGTGCTCTAAAAAAACATCCACAGGCTGTCGACAGCTCTGAGTTGCTGTGAGTGATTAACCTATAATGAAAATCATTAATCATTTCAACCGAGTGCCATACTGTGTGAAATCTGTAATGTCTACTAAATGTTGTTGGTTAAGCTGAATATATTTTTCTGTTTGTGCAATCAATTCTGAATTTGTGACCAATAAGTAGAACAACAGCAGCTCATTCATAATATAGTAATAAGAGCCAAAATATAAATTAAAAAAAATAATCTAAAATGATTGGGGGAAGAAATTAGATTCTGTCCTTAAATAGAGATTGTAAATATGATGAAGGTTTCTTTTTGTAGTTTTCTCATAGAAAGATAAAAAAAAAACACTTTTGGAAAGAGTTTCCTAAATTCATGCAGGTTGTCCTCTTGATGGAACAGGAAAAGAAGAAAAATAAGTCTGATTCAGTCTTTGCAAGAGCTCTATGAAATGGATTTTTTTTCTCCAAAATTACCCTTTTCTATTGTCACATTTTTAAAAGCACAATAGAGAAAATAAATAAATTTAAAGGGATTAGTATTTAGCTTAATGTTTTTCTAACAACATATCTTTATTATTAAGTTCTAAAGAATTTGCTAACTTGTTACATACAGCTAGTCTTTGGTTCATGTGCATCTTTCTCTGTTGACAATCTTTGCATTTTGCTGAGTTTACTCAAAAGTATGCTAATGCTAGCTTGCTTCTTCCCTTTTTTGATGTAACATGTTGATTATTTGGCTCATAAACAAAGTGCTATTACATCATTGTAGTTGTTATGCCAGCAATCCTGTCTTTTCTCATCCAATGTTTGATCTTCCAATGTGGATATCAATGTAAAGCGTGGAAAACAAAGACTCTGCTTTTATAGTGGATTTTGTTTTTAACGGTTAAACTCCCATTTAAACATTTAGACTGTTTTCCATCATTCAGAAATTACAGGGCCCTACCTGTACATTATCTCTGCTTTGGCAGATTGTCAACATGTTCGCCGGCGTCGTGTTGAATGTTACTTGTAGCATTAAATGAGAGAAGTGTTGCAGTTCACACCTTGTTTCTGGCAGCTTCCCTTGTTGTAAAAAATTTGATTAAATTGTGGAATCATTACGAGTGAACTGTCTCTTTGTTTGTGATCCAAGGACACAATGTTCCTGCTCTATTTGTCACTTCTACGCTTCAGTTGTTTGTGCCTTGGGCTTTCCGAAGCTGGTCTCTGATCTATAAAACCTGACAGACTGAATCTTTAACAACCTGATTTCTGATGTCCTCAAAGCTTCTTTAAGGTTTTCTTGTGCACCGGGACATTTTTCTTTCTTTTCTGCCGTTGATGTGGTGTGCCGCCAGACTTTCTTTAAACATGAGTGAGACTGGAAGCTGCTTCAGGTGATTTAAGTGATTTAAGCTTTCCTTTGTTGCCTTTTAAGACCTGGTTTAGTAAATATGAATCCTGATACTCATTTTTCATTGTGGAGTATTTACAAGTTGAATATATATATATAATAAAAAAATAGGCTCAAATATAGACTTTCTAAGATGATGATGATGATTAATTAGTACAGCATTGTGCAAAGATGGGTTTTAAATTTGATGCCAAAACTATATGGCAACATATTGCACTTTTCTCTTAAAGATATTCAGAAAAATGAGCTAAACTAACTTACATTGCATAAAAAAGAATATTAAACAAGAAGCGATTGTTTTTAAGAAGCTATTATGAACTACATAATAGAAAAAAATTAACTCCCTTTCGATAATATCTCCAAAAACATCACTTTGAGAATCCTTTTTTTTTCCTTTTCTGGATTGTAGACAAGTAGATGTACGACTGGTAATTGGTAAAAGTGCTAATGCAAAGAAAGTATCCTAAAGACCTTGTAGGGACATTTATTTGAAAAACTGTTTCTTCTTGGCTAACATGGGGACCTGGAGCCCTTAAATACCCTTAAATGCTGAAAAGCATTTGATGCTTGTGGGAATTGGTGGCTGTTTTGCCCTATTTAAAAGAGGCTTAATGTGAAAGCTGCAATATGCAAACCTCCTTGTATGCACGCACTGACACCCGATACCTTTTGGTATTCCTGACATGCTATGTATAAATATATATCCTCAAATGATGTCAATATTTTCTTTCCTGATATTGCATAGCAGCTGCTATCTATTGGCTGAAGTCATTTTGTGCTGGGAAAATGAGTTGGTCTTCATTTTATTAAATAATTTCAGTCACTTGTGAAAGATCTGCATTGAAAGAACATTTAGTAATTGGCCTGCATTAGTGACACAAAGTGGCCTACTTCAAAATACCTCCACCCCCTTAGACCTTCTTGTTTGTGTCTTTTTCCATTCCGTTCAGGTCATCAAAATATATTTTAAAATCAAATAGAACATTGTTTTTATGATTTAATTTGAGGAAAAAAGCTATCTGTATGCTCTATGTAAATATAAATAAATATAAAGGACACTTAGGGCCATAATAACTGAAATCATAATGGAAAAAGTGCCTTTTGTATTTTCTTAAATTATGTTCTCTAATACTAATATTAGTTTGATCTGAATATCTGAAATATAAAGTAAAAGTTATGTGATGGAGAAACTTGTTTTTCTAAAAACATTTTCAAGGAGTATGATGCATAAGACTGTTGTGTGTTTTTATTTTTATTTAACCAAATTCAAAGCCAAATGGTAAATCAAATAATCCACTGTTTGTTGGACTGGAAATCGTGGAAGTTTTCAGTTTCAATGCACTTAAATATTTTACACTGGCAATACATCCTGTACTTGAACTGTTGATCACCTGTTAGGACAGATTACACTGATTACCATTGATTTATTTGTTTATTTTTTTGCTTTCAAATTAGAAAGGCATTTGTTATATAAGCTAAATGGATATTTCGGTATGTTGGCATTTAGTCTCATTAAATCAGCTGAAATTATTTTTAACTGATACACTAAACAATTCCCTCAAAGTATTATCGGCTTTCCAAGGTAACGCGTTCCTCCAAAAGTAGGTCAGTTCCTCCTAATGACTCCAAAGGCTCTTATTTTCATGCAGAAAATGCACAATGGACCCAGGCATAATTATATTTAGTTGGCTGACTCAGACTAAAGTGAAGAGAACGTGATGCACCAACAAATGTGGAAGAAGATAATACATTTAACCACTTCCTGTTGAAAACTCCCAGTGCACACCCTCCCAGTTGTTGAAACATAAACAAAAAAAAAAAGCTCCCAAGATTGTGCTCTTTCCCATACCCTTCTAGCCTCTAAATGCACATATTTTATTTTTTTTTCTACATAGACCAGTTGATTATGCTGCTTATATTAAGCCTGATGATCAGAGATGGCCAGATAGGGTGGCATGTCCCTGAGCTCTCACACCAGAATTAAATGCTAGGAAACAAATTTCAGTCAGCGTTTGGGAATACAAAGAGGAAAGATGTGGAAGCTTTTTGTCTTGGCAGGGCTTGGACTTACATAAAAGGTCTGAGGCGTGTCACTTTGTAAAGAGAGTAATGGTAACTGAGACGCTGCTGTGTGCTGCCAAACTGTTAGGAAGCTGAGACCTGAGAGCCCCCCTGGGCCAGTCAGGGACTCTGAGAAAGTGTAGGTCGCTCTCTGATCACCGCAGAATAAAAGAACCAACCAGGTGTTGTTTTCCTTCTGCACGGACAATCTACCACAAAGGGACCTTGGACATTCTTCATGATCACAAGTCTGTCGAGATTACCAGCAGTGTTATCTGAGAGAAACTTGGCTTCTCTACGCTCGTGCTGCGAAGGAGCTTCCACGAGCGTAAAAGAATAATACCGAGAGGCTTCCAGCAAATGTGACCTGGTGCTCACCTCCGAGTGAGACGTCATTCAGGAAATGTTTGACTCTGGCTGTGGATAATTCATGCCTGTTGTTGGGTGGAGTTTGGGAGCGGAAAACAGTCCCTTATTACAGGTTCCGAGTCAGGCCTGAGGAAAATATTAAGTTTGCTTTTATCAGTTTCCATGTCTGGATAAGTTTGGGGAAATGGAAACTGGACATTAAGTAATGCTTGAATTTTCAGACTCTGTTCTTTAAAATACTTTTTAAGAAATGAGCCTTGTTTTATATATTTGTGATTTACTTGTATGGTTGTAAAGACATAATTCTGCAGCTGAAATTGCAAAAAAAAAAGGTTTAAGGTTTAAAGTGTGAATATTTACCAGCTTGTTGCATAGATGACTTAGTTAGGCACAAAGGATAAGAATCAAGAAAATATTTATGGTAGACTGGGGAAATAAAAATCTCTCATGTGTTTGTGAGAATTAAACAGTTTTTCCTTGAAGAAACAAAGCACCTAGTCTTCTAAGGGAACAGTTAGTATTATCTGTAGTTAGTGCCTCCACAATTTGCCGCTGGTGTAAAATTGTAGCTGTGTAACTGTGAAAATGATTATTTCTTTCTGTGCTATTGGAGTGTTTGAGTTTCTCCCATGACCGCTCAGCTGATCTCCACCGAAAGCATAAATCTGTCCTAATCCTGTCAGGCATTCAGCGGAGCTGCAGAAGAAAAACATTTCTTAGTTCCAGAGGAAGATATGTTGACAATTATTACTGTTTTAAAGCAGCAGGTTTGTTGATGTCAGGTGAAGAAGTTGGGATATAAAGTTGGTCAAAGCAGCAAAACATCGGATAGTGAAGGTTTGTAATTGTGAGCCACGAACCTTGGCTCAGAAGAAGGATTTTACCAACAGAAAAACGATTTTAGTAAAATCCTTTTTACTAAATGTTTTTATTTTTAAAAAGATTTAAAAAAAATATTTAGAATAAAATATATTTTTCACAATTGGTTATTATTTTTGTTTGGCTCTTTCTACAACTAATTGATAAGAGTTCAAAACTGTAGCAGTAAACACAAAATCCTAGGGATTGGTTAATTTTACTTATAAAATGCAACTATCAGTAAGTTTTGCTTTTGACTTTTATCAGCTCTCTAAGTTATAAATGTACTAAGCAGCAGACACAAGTTCGCCAATCTTAATAGTTGCTGTTAAAACCCGTTTGTCCCATAGACAACAATGCTACTTGCCTTGTATTCTCTCTGACAATTTGTTTTCTTCTTCTTGTTCCAGAGACATTTAATTGTGAAATGATACAGCAGCTAAAACTTCAGTTCTAGCAGTGGGAAACAAGAGAAACTGGACGAGTCACAAAGGAACGGCGGAGGCAGAGTTTTTAAGAAGCTGGGACTCTGTTGCAATCAGAGCAGATGGGCGAGACGGAGGATGAGCGGACGGCTCAGGCCAGCCAGCTCTTTGAGAACTTTGTCCAGGCGTCCACATGTAAAGGAACCCTGCAGGCCTTCAGCATCCTCTGCAGACAGATGAAGCTGGATCCTTTGGACCACGGCAACTTCTTCAGCTCCTTGAAGGCAGCAGTCAGCTCCTGGAAAGTCAAGGCCTTGTGGACAAAATTAGACAAACGGGCACAGCAGAAAGTGTACAACCAGAATAAAGCCTGCCAAGGAACGAGGGTAAGAGCATGTTGCTGAGAAATCCTTAAAAACTTACATTTTATTTCAAAAGGTTTTGTCAAATTACTTGTTTGGGCTCTTTTACTATGCGTTTTTGGTTCGGAAGATGAAGTAAAATTAGAAAAAAAAAAAACCCTACTTGATGTTAACCCTTTCAGAAGGGTTAAACAAACATGTGAACAGAGATGTGACTAATCACAGCAAACTGATCCACTAGTATTCCCAGTTGTTGAAAATGTCATAGTTTCGTTATATTTATCCCCTTGGTTGCAGACAAAAAATGATGAAAAAACAACAAATGTTTGCAATGGGTAATACAAACCACATAAAATTAAACAGTTGAACAAGCTTATGTAACAGAGATAACTTGCATATTTTTTTTCTTTAAAAGATGCCCCATTTTGGTGGCAGTCTTTGATAGCAGCTTGTGGCCTGCAAAGAAGTAACTTATTAATATGTAATGTGCAATCTGATCCCATGATCAAACATATTTCTGCCCAGAAAGGGTCAAACATAGCAGTGTCATACCCAATCAATATGTAATCAGGCTGAAATCAGGTGCTGATCAGTGTTCAGCTTTATAGTGCAAACTTCTATGGAGTCTTCATGGAGTCCATCAGAAGATGCAGATGCTGTTGAAACATCAGTCTCAATGAAGTTTGCAAAATAAAAGCTGAAAACTGGTCAGCGACCTCCTGTCCTTTCTGCATTTGAAAAAAATAAAGGTAGGCTTGTTTGCAGTTGAAAGATTGTGTTGAAGTTCTTTTGACTACTTTAGACACTTAATAACTCTTCGGTCATCTTGGTATTTTGCGTCAAATAGGTTGGTTACAGCAGAGCTTCTGGGTCCTGATCCACAGGCCACAATGTTTTGGATGTTTTAGATGTTTTCCTGATTCAACACACCTGGCGCAAAGGAATGAATAACCTCAACAGCTTAGCATCAAGTCTTGCAGGGTTGGAGCGTGCAGAGCAATTAGCCCCAAGCGATAGGAGCAGGAAACACTGGTTTATGGTACAAACAGACAAAGCAGTGAAACATTTGCCGGTTTAACTGTGCTGCATAACTTTTAACAAGGCTCAAAACACAGTTTGGAACCTAAGCTCTCAAATTTGGCATTTCATGTGCTGCGTTGTTCTTTGACCATGTATGTAGACATGTTTAAGCAGCACTTTTGACGTTGTATTGGAAAGACTTCATATCTTCAAGGAAGAGATAAGACTTTAAGTGAAGGAGGGGGGAAACAGGCCAGAGACTTGCAGAAGGGAGATTAACACAGAAGGGCTGGGTAGAGGGCTAGCCAGAAATAACAGCTCAGCTATTATTCCAGACATTTTTTTTCTGGAGAAACGGCTATTTGGAGATGAAGGACGGTGGACGTGGAGCTGGGCGGACCGTGTTCTCTGAAACCAAATGTAAAATCCAAATGAGAGGACAGCATTCTTTAATCCCTGCAACTCGATCGTCTCCATATTTGGTTGCGCTACATGCAAGGGGGGAGTAGAATGCATCAGATCATGCCCCTCAAAACACTTGCTAAGCGCTACAGTTTAACATCACAAAATGCCAAACTTTTCCTTAGCATTGCTTCTGTGCCTCGTTCTATGCGATGAGGAGCAAAACCTCTAAACCACACTGATGGTGAGGACCTACTTACACTCTGTTTTTAGGGGAACAAAAGAAAAATGTTCAAACAAATATGACTGCACTGCATTAAGTATTTACACACCATCATCAAACAGAACATCCTACCTGCTCAGACTGCATCTCATCCTCACTCATTTCATACCTTCTGTTACTCCCAGTGTCTGATCATCGGTGGCGGCCCCTGCGGCCTGCGAACGGCCATCGAGTTGGCCCTGCTCGGCTGCAAAGTGGTGGTGATCGAGAAGAGGGACACCTTCTCCAGGAACAACGTGCTCCACCTCTGGCCCTACACCATTCATGACCTCAGGGCTCTCGGGGCCAAGAAGTTCTACGGAAAGTTCTGCGCCGGCGCCATCGACCACATCAGTGAGTGTTCTCTCTTTTTGTTGCGTTATTTCAATTCCAAAAATAGAGCTGTCTTTAAGTAAGTCGTAAAGAACAAAAAGCTGACTGGATGTCAACAACAGGACAAGGATTTGTTTTTACTGTGTGTAGAATCACTATCAAGGAAGTAGACTTCTAGCTGAGCCTCATAAGAAGTTTATCTTTCTGTGTGTTTGTCCTGTAGCTAGTAGATGGCGTATTTGTGTCTCTGAGAGGAGAGCTCATCTTATCTTCCAGGTCTGATTTTTTTTAAATTTTTTTTTATCACCATTGCTGCCCTTATCTGCAGCAACTCTTACATATTATTACCCTTGGCTGAGAATACGACAGCAGGTTTACCTCTGACTTCTTTTAAGGGACAAACTGTGTTTGTTCCTGAAAACAGCAGATTTTGAACCACAACGCATCATCGCAGCCCTGTATTTAGCTCCACCAATCTAACAGTCTACGCTGATGAGATAAAAAATATTCCCCACACCATGATGCTGCCACCACCATGTTTCACTATGGGAACGGCGTGTGCAGGATCATTTGCTGTGTCTGTTTTCTGCCACATAGTGCTTGCATGAAATACAAAAAAAAAATTGTGGAGCATCTTTTTCTACATATTTTTCCGTCTCCCCTACAGAATTCATGGCAAACTGCAACTAGAGGATTTTCTGGATTAATTTCAACAATGGATATCTTCGTCATGTTAATTCCTGCAGCTCCATCAAAGTTACCATGTGCATATAATGTGCTTTTATGATAAATGCTCTCCTTGCATGTTTATTTGAATGGCCATATCTTGGTAGGGCTTCAGATAGAGTTAAAGCCCTTCTCCCTCTTCAACCCATCTGCTACATTCTTGTGTTTTCAAGACAATGCATCCTTATTTGTATTCTTTAGCAAACCTCTCATGCTGCTCAGAGCAGCTGTATTAATATTGAGATTAAATTATACATGGCCAAACGTCTGAGAGCAGCAGGTAGCACAGGATTTTATTAATGGTTACAATGTAAAAATGGCCAAATACAAATGCAGGCTACACTTTTCATATTGTATTTATTTAAAAAAAAAAGAAACAATGTTTCACTCCCCTTAACAATTTCATACTGTTATGTGTTGGCAAAAGACATACGATCCCACTAAAGTACATTGGCGCTTGTGGCTGTAACGTGACTGAACAACCCGTTTTCAAAGCACCGTTTGCTCCCTCTTCAGGTATCCGCCAGCTGCAGCTGATGCTGCTGAAAGTGAGTCTGATCCTGGGAGTGGAGATTCACGTCAATGTGGAGTTTGTAAAACTTCTGGAGCCTCCGGAGCAGCATACGGAAGACGGTGAGTCATCTCAGTTGGATGTTACCTTCTCTGTGCAGTTCTATGAGATGACACTTTTTTGTTTGTTTTTGGGAGAAGAAAGCCAGTTTATTCCATGAAGGTCTTGGGTACAAATCTTTTGAGAATCCACTCTTAAGAGAGTAGTTTCACACCTCCAAATTAAGTTAAGAATGTCAGATTGGTCTCTAATACAAGTTCTCAACAAGTACAGGAACAGACCAGTGAATGTATAAACAGGGTTATCCTTGTTTAAAAGGGTCGTGACCAGCAGTGACATGATGGCACTTACTTGCACATGTCGGCTATATAAGGAAAGCTCCCTTGATGTCACATATGTTGAAGTAAACAGATAAGTTCTGGCAGAGTGGAAAATAAAGCTATTGATAGACTCTGCTCTGTTTCCCAAAGCAATTCCTAAGAGACAGTCATGTTTTAGCTCTCCAAAGAACACAACAGAAGAATTTTAGAGACTTTTTTAATAAGCCGCCCTACATCAGGCAAAACGCAAGCAAGCAAATTTAGGGCATTTACTTCAAAACAGCAGCACTCGTTTTTGCTAATCTTACTTTTTTTATATATACAATGTTTTTTTGTTTTTTTAACACTAAGAACTTATTGTGTGTGAACCTTTACATCTGTTGCTACGCCTGAATTTCCCCTTTGCGGGACAATAAAGGTTGCTTCTATTCTAATAAGACTGGAATGGAAAACAACTTATTTTAACTTTGATTTTGTTCTAAATATTCCATTAATCTCATATTTTTTGTTTTTCTTAGGTCCTGGTTGGCGAGCAGAACTCCGGCCCTCCAATCATCCAGTCTCTGACTTTGACTTTGATGTGGTGATCGGTGCAGACGGTCGCAGAAGCACATTAGATGGTGAGGGTTGACCTTAACTCAGAACTGTGAAGCATTGTGGGGGAGTAAGTGCTGACAACCGGTTCAACATGAGAGACAAAGAAAGTTTTGCTACTGACCCACATTGAGGAAGCTCGTTCTGGCACCGAGGCATTTCCTGTTGACATAGTTTCAACTGAATATGTTTTTATGTGGTTGTGTGTGAAGGTTCATGAACTGGATGAGAGCCGTTACCTTTCTGTCCAAGAATAATAAATAAGTCTCATGCTTGTTTGTTCAAGAATCTGTATTCTAAATATACAGTCATATTGGCAAAAGTATGTGCATGTCTTCCTTCACTCATGGACTTGACCCGTTCTGAGGCTCAATATGATGTCTGATCACCCTTTGCAGTTTTAGTAGCTTCAATTTTTCTAGGAAATCTTTCCTCAAAGTGTACGACTTTATCTTTGGGAGTATTTGGTCATTTTTGTCTGAAGCAAATTTATGAGGTCAATCTTGGACAAGGCTCACAATTTGTGCTCTAATTCATCCCTAATAGTGATCAGTTGGGTTGAGGTCAGAGATTTGTGCAAGCCTTTTGAGATGTTTATGGACATTATTTTACACTGGTGTGTAATGACTTGGAACAGGAAGGTGCAGTCCCCAGACCAGTCCTTCAAAGCTTGGATAGTAATATTGTCCAAAATATCTTGATATACAGAAGCATTACGAGTTGCTTTCACTTGAACTATGGCGCTTAGATCAAGTCCCAAAAAACACCCCTACATGATCAGCTCCGCACCAAAACGCAGCACGTTGTGGTCAAGCAAATGCCAGTCTCCTGGCAACTGCCAAAACCACATTAATTTGATTTGACTAGACTTCCTGCAAGCAACTCATTCTTTTCCCAATGTTTGTAGAATTAATCTGCACATCTAGGTATTGACTTATCCTGGCCTTGGAAATTATTAGAAAACATAAAATTAATTGATTTAGAGGGGTAAGTGAATAGTTTTGGCCGCTTATAGTCATATTCAATACATTAGAAGAGAATGTCCTGATTAGTTTCTTGTCAGATTAAAAGTACCTTTCGAAAATGACTTTTAAGCTGACATTAAACATACTTTTCTATAATTCTGTTTTTAAAAATGTATGTTTTTTGTTGGTCTATGTAATATTCAAATATTAAATGTCTCGATGTTTCGATGAACTTTTGAAATAAAGGTGGTAAACATCAGTCTTAATCAAATTGATTTATAGAATGCTTTTCACTTGAGGATGGAGTTACTGAAATGAACTTTCTATTAATATTCTAATTTATTGAACGGGGCTGTACCATACTTACAAAGTAATAACCACTTCTTGCTCATGATGAGTTGCTTTCTAAAGGTGCCTTTTCAGACTACAGTAAACCTTTTTTAATTGCTTTTAGCTTCCTGCCTGGTTATGCATGTGTTAATTAAAAACAAATATGAATTTGCATCCTTCCCCCTTTAATTCCTAACCTCTTCTTGGCAGGTTTCAGTCGCAAGGAGTTCAGAGGAAAGTTGGCAATCGCTATAACAGCCAACTTTGTCAACAGGAACACCACAGCAGAAGCTAAAGTTGAGGAAATCAGCGGCGTCGCCTTCATCTTTAACCAGAAATTTTTTCTGGAACTGAAAGAGGAGACGGGTAAATTGTGTAAATGTGTCAAATTTTATGGATGACCTGCAGCTCTAAAGGGATCTGTGTTAAACAACATGCTCAAATTTCTAGGAATTGATTTGGAAAACATTGTTTACTACAAGGACAACACCCACTACTTTGTGATGACTGCAAAGAAGCAGAGCCTGTTGGACAAAGGGGTCATCATAAATGTGAGTTTAGCTAACAGTAATCTATTGTGTTTGATGCATCACCAGTAATATTTAAGCTTTCTTTACCGGCTGTTTCTGCCAATGACAAAACAGTTTGACTCCAAAATATTCTGCAAATTTTATGAAAATGGATTAAAAAGGCTATGATATTTAAAAGAATGGACAATTGGAATTCTGTTTAGTTGTACAGTAAATCCATCCATAATAAGTGACAACTAGAAAATTTCTTTAGACATTTAAACGCGGCCTGCCAAAGTGTGCCTGCTGGTTGGAACCCAGCATTCTGACGCTAAAAATTAGCATCAATGCTAAAGTAAGCTACAGTGTACTCAATAGCATGTGGAGAGCCACAAGCATGTTGAGTAACATGGACTTACTCCGTTCAGTATGTTAAAATTAGTGCATAAGCTAAAATTAGCCTAAATTTCCAGGTTTTGTGGGACAAAAAATAGCTAACAGTTTATTTTTAGGGAAATAGTACAGACATTCAACACAAAAGTAAAAATTTGATCTATATTTCATGGCAGTTTGTTAAAAACCCATTCAACCCTTAACACCAAATTAATAAATAATATTATTGTGAAATATAAGCTCTTTTGAAACTTATGTTTCAGAGGAACATGCATTTCTTTTTAATGTTTTAATTGGGTACATTAGTTGTGTAACTCCTGTGAAGTGGCTCCTAACTAACTGTTTGTGGATAATAATCTGAAATGTTTCTGCCCAGCTGTGGTAGAATTTTTTATTTTGGGTTGTTTTGTTTTCTTTAGCTTCTTGTATAATTTTCAAAGGGATTAGAGGAGAATGTGGTTTATAAATATCTTAATTTCTTCCTGTTAAGTGGTGGCACACCGAGAGCACTGGTTGGAGCGTACTGTTTAAGGAAACAGGCAGCTCATTGTTTTATGTCATGCAGCTTTATTTCAAAAGTATCACTGGTGTAATATGTTTTGCAACCTTTAGTGTTAATAAAAGTGAATGAAGCTTGTCTATTCTGCTTTGTTCTATTTTTATTTTTATTTTTTTTTCATAAAGATTTATAGTTTTCTAAAGACATCCTTTTACGGACCAGAAAATCACAACATTTAAAGTGAAGTCCCAAAGCTGGGAGTCAGATGGCCTTTTGGGAACACAGAAAGGTTTGTGTGCTGACCAGTGTAGTGAGTGATTGCACTGCACAGCCGATGATGATAAACAGGGCTCTAATTAAAGCATTCCACCTCTCACCTTTATTCCATTTCTCTCACAGCATATATATATAAAAAAAAAAAATCGTTCCTTGCATGGAAGAAATCAGACAGCAGAAATGGTTATTTGCAAGTGACAAATGTTTTCAGAGTAAGCTTCCAGTTGTTATTTGAAAACCTTTTGTTAACAACACAAATTCTTACCATGCAGTTTTGGAACTAATCCATAATACAAACTTTTTCCATATGCATTATCCAAGCACATACGCAGGTGCTGAAGTGCTGCGCTGCTGAGCCCCCAGTGGTCTCCCTCTCATCTTACATTGGCTGTTGGTGCCGAGTGAAATCTCCCTCCGACTGCTGGGTCAAAACCCACGCACACAGCACAGGCGTCAGAGGCCACATGGCTGACCTATAACGGCGCCATAGCTTTCTGTCATTGTGACACTCATGCAAGGATTGCATTTAACACTCTTTTTACACAAACAAATCAGATGAGAAATGTTTTCCGCTGAAAGAAAAGCTCCATGAATTAGCCTGTAGCAGCTAAATATTATAAATAGGCTATTTTTGAAAACGGTTTATGTACTTGTGTAGTATTTTAAAAATTTTGCCTGAAGTTTTAGGGCTCCTCTTCTTGTTCCAGGACTACATAGAAACGGAGCGGCTGCTGAATTCTGACAACGTTAACCAGGAAGCGTTGTTGTCGTACGCTCGTGAGGCTGCGGACTTTGGCACCAACTACCAGCTGCCGTCGCTGGACTACGCCATCAATCACTACGGGCAGCCAGACGTGGCCATGTTTGACTTTACCTGCATGTACGCATCAGAGAACGCCGCCCTGATTAGGGAGAAACATGGACATGAGCTGCTGGTTGCGCTGGTGGGAGACAGTCTTCTCGAGGTAAGAGACACTGTTTTTTTTTGCTTTTGGTTGTACGTTTTGTCAGGGCAGGAATAATCGTTGTCCTTTTTGTTCTTCTTTGACACCATGTTGTTTTTGTTTTTTTTGATTGCAGCCTTTCTGGCCGATGGGTACTGGTTGTGCTAGAGGCTTTCTGGCTGCCTTCGACACGGCTTGGATGGTGAGGGGCTGGGCACAGGGAAAGAGCTCCTTGGAGATACTGGCAGAGAGGTGAGGATGTGTTGCTTCCCGCAGATTGAAATTAGTGTAGTTTTATCGCTTCGTTGAGTAAGGACGTATAGCGACGTTAAAATGACACGATACTTGTGTAGTCTGTCTAGTATATCTAGTTTAATTCTTGTGGAGTTGCTTAGTCAGCATGTGACTTCTGGTGGATAAGAATCCAAAGCTTCGAATATGAAATCTTGTCTCTCTGAGACTCTTATTTCAAAGTAAGAAAGGAAGTAGTATTTGAGCCATCTTATTTTGATAGTTACAAATAAACGACTAACATGCTGTGTTTAAAATGTGTCACCCTTCTCTATCAGGGAGAGCATTTACCGTCTGCTGCCTCAGACCACACCGGAAAACATCAGTAAAAACTTTGAGCAGTATACGATTGATCCTGCTACCCGCTACCCGAACCTGAACTCCAGCTGTGTACGTCCACACCAGGTTGGTGATTATTTTCCAAAGTTGTATTCAAAGGAACTTTTTTTTTTTTTCCCCGAAGCAGGAAGTAATGGCCTCCTTATCTATTAGCAAGATTGGACATGTTTTAGCTGAGTTCAGCAGCAATCGCCACAAACTGAGATCAAATCTCTCAATCCTCTGTATTTCCAGATGAAAACACGAAGAAGTGACTGACTATGTTGTAGCATGGAAATGCTTGTGTTAAAAATGAAAGCTGTTAGAAGAAACTTTGATCTCACATCTTTTTTAAAAGAGATTCTTTACAGAGTAGGCTTTTTTTCAGCTTTTGTAAAATATTACCTTATTGGGTCTGCCTTAATTCACTGAAGTGGTTCAAATATGTGTTTAAATTGGGTTTTTAAACTAGAAATATTTTTTCACCCATGCCTATATGTTTCTTTCAGGTTCGTCACTTATTCATTGATGGTCAATCGGGTCTGGTTGAAAAAGGAGGGCTGTCACGAAGACCAGTTAACCTGCCTAGAAAAGGTAAACATTCCTAAAAATAATATTTAAAAAATGCATTTATTAGCCAAAGTTCAGAGCCAAGCTTCTTTTTTAAATGTTTGATTTCAAGGAATTAGGGTTTCCTTAAGATATTGGAAAGTTTTTCTCTTTTTTTTTTTTTTTGGTTCCTCCCTACTCTCTGTTGTCAGAAACTTGGAAAATTTCAGCATTCTGAGAGGAAAAATTGAGGATGAAATGGAAAAAATAAAAATGTAAAGTGTGTTTATATTGTAGAAAAAAAAATGTGAACAAGGGGCTCAGAATTTCAGTGTTAGAAACAAATTCCTCCAAAACGTTGTGCATATCAATAAACATCTCAGGGTGATTTAAGCTTTGAATGAGTCTGGAACGTTTGTCAACCAGAGTGATGTACCTGTGGACAAATGTTTGACTTCACAACATCATCTCTAAGGTTTGTTATTGGATGGACTGTCTGCGTCAGTCCTGGAAGCTAATTTATGAAGTTAGTCACTGGCAACCTTTGACATGTTGACTTTACGTTCTGTCTAATGTCTACGATCGCCACCGCTTTGCTTTGTGTTTATATTTAATTAATATCTGAGCGAAAAACCTGACTAACTTTTTACGTTGTGTTGGGGAAAATAATAAACATTAGAGTGAACGTTTCCCCAGCCCTCTCTCTGCTGAAACTTTACCTTTGTCTGAGTCACAGGCTTGGCGCACCTCGTCAGACAATACTGCCGGATAACATTACGCTCATATGAGGGTCAGAATTGATGCCTTTCACAGACGTGTGCTGGCGTGATGTGCTTTGGTACCGATTTGAAAGCTGTTCAAGGGCCTGTCCTGACAAGTGTGGGCTCATTGTGAGTGGAGTGTGAGTTGGATCACTGACCTGGTGATAAATTGAGAACAGGAGACGTTGTAAACCTCAGGTTCTTGAGCACAAACGTATCCACGGACCTCACAGCACAAGCTGTCTGATAAAAAAAATAAATAAATAAATAACAGCCGCAATTACACTTTCTGCAAACTCCCTGTAAGAGCAACCAACGTCAGGATCATCTGACGTCATTCTAAAGTAACTGGACTTATGGCAGACTGATGTGGTCAATTGGAAAGTAACCAGCAGAAAACTAACCTGACTTAAATGACCTATTCATCCCCTGCTGTCACTAGAAATCATCCAGTATCAGTGACTGGAAATGGCGTTTATTTTATAGTTATGGCATATCTTAGTGCTTCAGAATGTCTTTTATTCATAATTTTATTATTGGTAAATTGATTTATTTATGCTTTGTTCTACTTTTGTCTGTACAGTACTGCAACAACCAGTAAGCACATCATTGTTCCTGCTTAAACTGTTAGAATAAGCAAAAGTCTTTAGATTTTCACACACTACATTAATAATGGAGCCACCTCCTCTGTAAACAAATCCTGATATGGGATTGAAAGCTTGTTTGGCTTGTCAAATTGCATGAAAGTGTGCAAGTTCTGGTTGTTTTCTAAGTAGGACATATCGGGATAAGTTTCTGCTCTACTGCCAAGGTTAGTCCTGCTTTAGCTTCAGAAAGTGGACCAGCTCGCTTGGCTCAAGTCCAAAAGAACACACAGTTCGAACACTACAGCGTCGACACCATTTCAGAAAACTTTCCAGTCCGGACAAAAATAAAACACACTGGGGAAAGCGATACAGGGACGTTTTCTGCCATGAAAATGTTGTTCCTTCCTTTGACTCTGTGCGGCAGTCTTGACTGTATGCACCAACATGTCATTTCTTTCTTGCAGAATCTGAGGTGCGACCTAGTCGACTCCTAACCTGGTGTCAGAATCAAACTCGGGGTTACAGGGGAGTGGATGTCACCAATCTCACGTCATCCTGGAGGGACGGTCTGGCCCTGTGTGCCCTCATTCACCGGCAGAGGCCTGAACTCATGTAAGGATGCTCACAAACGGACACTCGGCACATTCAGGAAGCGCGCGTGGAAATGATGAGCTGTGGTTCAAGGTCTGCTTGAATGTTCAGGATGATACCCATCCTTTACGAAACGTAATGCAAACAGTATTTAGTCTTCTGGACCTTTTATTTCAAACGAAACAAATTCTCTGTTCAGATCATATTGGAAATAAATCTCAGCCATAAACAGGCTGACTTGATCTTGATTGGGTCTGTTCCTCACTAAGAGCTAAGAAAATTGCTTCTTTACGTGAATGAAATTGGATCTCTTCGATAAATTCAAAATCCAAATTGGATATAAACAAATCTCACATTTGATCTCATCCTCCGCCTGTTTCAGCGACTTTGACTCCCTGAACGAGGAGGATGCGGCGAGGAACAACCAGCTGGCGTTTGACGTGGCTGAGCGCGAGTTCGGCATCCAGCCAGTGACTACAGGAAAGGAGATGGCTGCCAGAGCTGAACCAGACAAGCTGCTGATGGTCCTCTACCTCTCCAAATTCTTTGAGGCCTTCAGGAAGTCATCGCTGAACAACAATGGTCTGTCTTTGTAACAGTTGTGTGCTGATTCATGGAAGTTTTTCCAGAGACGTTAGGACAATCGTCCTGAAATGTTTGAGGCAAATTTTACTAAGGCAAACTATTTACAAAATATTTCAGAAACTTTCAACTTGTTTTCCAACACTCGTTTAATTTTTAAGTCTTGTGTCTGAGGAGGAAATCAACTCCTGTTGACTTAACAGAGACAAATTTGCTCCGGCTTGTTCTCCTTTTTCCTGTTGAACAGTAGACGTTCCTATCTTGCCGGCGCAAAATGACAAATTCAGCACCTTATCGAAACACTTTAGGGCCTGAAGGACTGCGAGCACGTTTTCCTTTCTATCTGCCACACAGGCTTCAGTTGCATGTTACACAACTGTGGTCAGGTTGGTCCCTGCCAGAAACCATACTGGTATGCACGCTATGTCTGCGGAAGCCTATCCGGTCACATCCGTGTAACTCCAGAAGCCTTCCTCTCTGCTCGCTCCACCACTGCTGGCGACTGCCACGGCTTCACTTTTCATATGTAGCTCTAAATGTTCAGCAGACTTCTGAGTCGCCCCTGTAATTCAAACCTGTGAAAGCCAGGAAAAATTACAGACTGTAAATGAGCATTCCCACAGTCCGTTTGGACCACCAGATTATTGAGGTGGTTGGTTGGGTATATTAGGACATGAATGAGGTTTGCGTGTTTTCTTTTTTTTTTAAAGATTACTTTCAAATAATTTCCACTGTAAATGTTTAGTTTTCTCTCTAATGTTCAGTAAGAATTCAGACGCCGCCTCTAAAAACTGCTACTTCAGCAATATTGCTATCTGTTCTTTTGAAAATACCTGTGCTGACTTCAGCTGTCCCATTTCTTCATACAAGTACCTATTATAAAGTCACCAAATTATACTAAACTGTCTTGCAGTAGTTGTCTGCAGTTGCTGAGTGAAAGTCTCACCCTTCTCCACATAATCAGACAGTATTTTACTCCAGAGACTTGAACCGCAGTAAAATAATCAAGTAAAAGGAAACATTCTGTCAAAACTGGGGCTGGGACGGTATTGCATTAATTTTGATTAATTAATAATATAGATTTTAAATTGCTAAAGATTTTAGCGCAATTAATTGCATTTTTCTTTACGTATAATGTCTCACCTTTATGTATTTTAGTAATGAATTTTACAAACAATTCAGGCAATTAACTAGTACTGGTAAATGGCCTGTGTTGGTATCGCACCTCACACTAGATTAACCCATTCGCACGCTTTGAATGTACGCATATTATGTTTTATATATTGTGGGACTTTAACTTTAGTCGCATCTTTTCTTGCGACATTAATGCTTCCTTTATCTTGTGATTTCAAACTGCTTATTCAGTTTTGTCAGGACAGAAACTGATAACCAATAATTGCTGTTTGTTCGTTCTACAGTCCCCAAGGAGCCAGATGAAAATGGTGAAGAATATCCACCTAAATCCAACCACAAAGTGCTGAACTTGCCTCAGCCCAGGAAGAGGATACCCAGGGTAAAAATGTTTACATTTCCTTGAAGTGCATGCAAGGCATTATATTTTATCCCAACAGTGTAGCAGTTTGCCATTAGATCTATATTTACTCCTTCAAATCTCAGCATTTGATTAGGGAAGCCATAGGTAGAGAAGTTGTGCAATGTAGTCTCAGTGCAATCTCTTTTTAAAGTTTAGCATCCATTTTCCTAAAAGACAGTAAAGTTATTTCTGAAGTAATCCAGTCAATGGGTGGCATGCTTTTTTTTAAATGATTATTTAAATACAAGGTGTATTAGTCCCTCTGTGAGTTAATCTGTAATGTGGGCTCCTCTAGGATGAGAAGAAAGCAGAGGATGATTCTGTTAACAAACGGAGACGGAAAGGAAGCGGCTACCTCACAGAGGTATTCGTCTGGAAAACTCTTTTGCATTAATAAAACTCGAAGGGTTTAGGTTAACAAAGCAACTCATCAGCCAGCTCTGCTCTGAATCTGACTCCTGTCTGGCCTCAGTTGTCCTGCCATAGTGCGCCACCTGCTGGTGAGGACGGAGAGCTGCGGGAGAACAAGGTCCGCTCCATGGCAACTCAGCTGCTGGCCAAGTTTGAGGAGAACTCCTCAACGGCAAAGCTGCACACCAAGGTGAGAATAACATTAGAAGTCGGGTTTATTCAGTTTTGAAACAACAAAACTGGAACAAAAGTGCCAGGCAAACATTTATAGCCAAATAACTAGCTGACGCTCAAATATAGAAGGTGATAATATGTATGATACGTAGGTGAACTTCCAGACTGGATTTTTGGCACCATTTGCTTTGGTCTTTTTTGTGTGTGTGTGTGTGTATGTGTGTGTGTGTGTGTGTGTGTGTGTGTGCGCGCGTGTTTGTGTTATCTTTGTTGCTGTATGTTGTGTTGGCAACCAGACCAAGTCTTTCTAAATTGTAAAAACAATTAATGATGGGCCTTAATTGATAAACAAGGTAAAATAAATTTGAACTTTTGGAGCGAAGCCAGTAATCGCAAAGGGTAACTGGCTTCTTTCACTTTCACATAATTCTGCTTTTACATAACATGATTTTCCTAACCATCTGGGTTTAATTTGTGCAAATTTCCATCAGGTATAGTTAATGACATCTAACTTTAGCACCTATGTTTTCTTTTTTGTGTTGGATTTGGTCTCTAGTAATGCTTTCGTTTCCTTTATTCTACCTTTTATAACATTTTTATTGCTTTTCTATCCTTGAAACAGTCCAAGGACCCATCTAGTCCTTCCTTTTCTCCTCCTTTGTCTCCTTCCACCACCTCTCCATCTTCAGATGATGAGGAGGAGGAAGAAGAAAACCCCCGTTTTGCTAAACCCAAATATATCCAACCTCTTTCTCCTCTTCCTCCATCTCGTCCCAAATGGCAGGTATTGTCTCCAAACGTCTCCCATCTCCCTGTATTTAACTTCTGTGAACTCATCCTTTGTCCTCCTGTCTGTCTCCTCCTCGTCCTCCTGTTTCCAGCCTTCGATCTACCTTCGGTTGCTGGAGAATCCCAGTTCTGTTTCTCAGCAGACCAGTTTCCTCTCTTCTAATAATTCATATTTTGATCAGAGCAGCCAAAGTCGTTCCCCATCGCCCTCCCACTTTCAGATCCCTGTGAGTGTTCCTGGCTCTGAACTTTGTCACACAGAATACACCCCAAACACAGAAGACTCCCCAAACCGTCCTACCTGTGTGTCTGATCTGTCCGCTTTGGACTCTGATCCATCATGCGATGCCTCTGAGCAGAAGGTGAATTTAGTCCCACCTTTAAAATACACGTTATGCACTTTCTCACTCTCCATTTCTTCCTGCTTTGATTACCTCCTACTTTCCCCGTAGACTAAAAACCAGAGGTTGTCGACTAGAGAATTTTCACGCAGGAGTATAAAAGAGAGAGCCGTTCTCCTGTCCACCATGTTTCATGGGTCCAACAAACCACCTGCTCCTCTATCTGTTTCACAGGTTCTGTATCAGATCAGATTCTTGTATTAAAATAATCCAAAAAAAAGCATGACTTCTTTGGCTGTTTTTGCTTTTTTTTTTTTAGGCTCTCTAAAAAGGAGAATGTTAACATCAGCAACACATGCAGGGAAATACAAATATAAAAAATAAATAACTGCTTTGGCAGACAAATGCATCAAAAGCGGGGAAATAAGGAAAACATAATCCAGACAACAAGTTAATTTCAATACGCTTACTCCTCCATAGAGTTCAGGATTGTGCTCTAACTTATAGACATTTTGAAGTTTTCTCCAAATAAAAAAAAAAAATAATCTTTTTTTCCAAAATCCTTTAAGTGTAGCGATGGACTGAAAGTGTTGCATTACATTAACAAGTTATTGATGTTCTCCTTGGTCTGTAATATCCATCTTTCTTTGCCTCTGTAGGTGGAGTCATCTACCTCCTCCTGTCCTTCCACACCATCTCCTCCTCCTCCTTCTCCTCCTCTCCCTCCTCCTCTGTCTCTATCTAAAAGCTCCACCATGTTCCCTGCGGTCCACCCTGTTCCCGATCCCGTCGCTCAGACCTGTTTCACCTCTGAACCTAAAGTGACCTCCTCTCTTCTGTCCTGCTCTGAATCTGAGAAAACTGAGCAAAACTCTTCTTCTCGTCCTGATACGTTCCCATTCAGCAGCGAAACGTGTTCTGTCTCTTCGTCTTGCATCGGTAAAAGTCAGAACGCCTTCACTAATCTCGAGAGGATAAAAAATGTGGAAAATGAGCAGCAGAGGGTTCATGGATCGGGTTTAAAACTAGCTGAGAAGGATCCCACTAAGGTACCAGGTTTCTTGGTTATTTCACATAAATACTTTGGTTTCCTAAACATTTATTAGATAAATATAATAGTTTTGGCTTAAATCAGCCATGTGTTGTTCCTTTTTAGTTTTATATTCAATAATTTCTATTTAAAAACATTTGAAAACACAGTTTACTTCAAAATTTTAAACCACTTTAATGCCCGTTTTTTTTGAATCCCCACACTTGCATATGTATACTGGTAGTTTACCAACATTTCTGATCATGCAGTATATGATGCCTTACAGAAGTTTTACCATGTGGTGTTCATGTAGTGCACTGCAGCCTGTGATGGTGAACGCACCAGAAGAAATAATCCAAAATCAATTGTTCGCTCTGAGAGCTGTCCCTCTGGAGCTCCTAGTTACAGTAAAGAGGTACAAGTCCTAAACCTAAGTCCAAACACAGTTCAACAACACACCATTATTTCCTTCCATAAATTCTGTTTTTTTTCCACTCCCATTTGTTTTTTTCTTTCTTCTTTGTGTAAATATTAGCGAGTAGTCGGAAAGGTATCATCAGCAATAGATGCTAAAGCTCAGAAACTGGCCGTCCTTTATGAGACAGACCACAGGCCCAATGCCGCACCGGTAAGATGCATGTAAATGGTTAGAAGACTAATCCAGACTTGATACTAATGTGATTTGTGAAAAGTTGGCGTGCTAACAAATATTTCTCAACCTTAGTTTTCTGACCAGGGAATTTAAAAGCTAGGAATACATCCCAGTTGCATGAGTGTACACATGGTTTTAACAGTCTAAACAAATGCAAGCATTTATTGCAAATGTTTACTTGCATACCTCAAAGCCCAAATTTTAACTTTCATTTTGCAAGATAAACCACAGACGCAGTTGATCTCCATTTTGCTGAGAGCTCAAGAAGCTGCAAATATCTGAAGTTAACAGTGCAATTCTGCCTTGGACTCTGGTTTTACTACCTAGATATTCAACATTCATGCATTTTTTTGTTCTGTTTCACTGTGACTTTTCATACCCTTTCACTCTGGTTGTGTGTGTGTTTGTCAAATACGGTCTTCTGACACTAAACCTTTCTTTCAACATGTCTCCATGTATTTAAAGAATTGCAAAATACCTTCTGACCTAAAAAGTTAAGATTAAAATTACCACTAATTTTAGAATTTGTAGTGACCTGTTTCTGCCTTTGTATTTGTGTTTTTTTTATCAGCTGTGTTTCTTTACTCACTTAGTACTGATGTATATTTTAACCTTTTTAACTAATTTCCTTCAGAGTTCTTCCCCCCGCCCCCATATAGCACTTGTTTTTGACATATGAATCAGTGTTTTTAAATTTTCATTTTCTAAAGGTTTCTGGAGAAAAACGCCAAGCAACTTCTCAGGAGAGCATTTTTCTTACTTCTTCACCTTTGCCTGGTCTTTTCCCCCCCTCAGTGTGTGGTGCGTAAAGATTTCCCTCCTGGACTCGGTGGCAGCGACATCTGCCACTTCTGCTCCAAACGGGTATATGTGATGGAGAGACTCAGCGCTGAAGGCTACTTCTTCCATCGCGAGTGTTTCCGCTGCGACGTCTGTAACTGCACCCTCCGTCTGGGTGGACACACGTTTGATTCACAGGAGAGTACGTCTGAGTTATAGCTGATTCTTATATCAAAATAAGGAGTATTTGTAAAAAAACAAAAAAACAAACAAAAAAAAAAAAACCTAGACTTTTTTTTTTAATAAAAATTTTTGGTTTTATTTCATTACAGAAAAGTTTTATTGCAAGATTCACTATGCCCAGCGTCAATACAGCACCAGCTGGGGCAGGTTCAGAAGAACAACGGTAAGACAGCTTTTCAAGTAACTTTTACTTCATTTTTTATGGTGATTTAAGAGCAGAAAATAAGGTGTTGGTAATATAAATATATAACATTATCAATTAAGTGCAAAATTCTTAAGATCAACCAAAACAAGTAAAATTCTTATATAGATTTACAAAGTTACTAAAGACCTTTCCACTAAACTTATTTTGCAAACATAACTGGAAATTGAGAAGGAAAAAAATAAAAACTAATATTTTACTACTTTAAGTAGGGGCATGTGTGCTCATTTGCATTTTTATCTGGATTTTTCCAGGAAAACCTAAGCCACCTGAAACCCTCGTCTGTGGACAGCGGGATCTGTTCAGCCACAGGCGCCATCCAACCCGCAGGTACCCTGGTTTCCTTGATTAAGCGCGGTCTGAGCTGGCCGAGGCGTGCTGGTCGGGCTGTGTGTGTGTTGCCTCAACAGCTGTTGGGAAGTGTGTGTGAGTCTGTCACAGCTGTGGGATCCCACGTCAGGAGCTACTCACAGGACTATATATTCCTGTTTGAGCTGCTGAGCCTTGGCTGTCCTCTGCTCTGCATGATGCATGAGATGTTGGGACAGATCTACCAGGAGCCCCAACTGGCTCAGCAGCAAATCTTCAACCAATGGTTTGCCTAGGAGAGGAACTAATGATGTACTTGTATGAGGCAAGAGGCCTAAAAGGTGGAGATTTACCTCTTTGTAGCCTAATCAGTTGAGATTCATTTAAGTCAAAGCTCCAATTATTACCTTCACTTACTACATTTAAAGCCTCCTCAGTTATTTAGACTTTTTGTAAACTGCAGTGATCTTAAAAAACTACCTTACTGAGACACACTGCTTCTGTTTAGTGGATAATAAATGTGGCTTTCTTGAATAGTTTTGAGCAGTCAGCATATTACCTGCAGTAGACGGCAACAGTTGCAGCTTGAATTAACTGGAAATTTAGGAGTCTTGCTAAGAGCTAGAGACAATGGGAAAAGTCTCAAATGACCCATTCTCTAAAGTTTCCTATTAGTTTGAGCAAATTCTCTAAATTACTTTTATAATTTAGAATTGTATTGTGACTAAATATACAGATATGAAAAGTGAAGAGGTGAAAAATGTTGAATATAGAGCTTGAAAATTGAGTATTTATTTTGGATGTGGGATATTTGATCCTTCCTAAAGAAAAAAATAGTGGCTAGCTTATAAACTGATGTTAGCTTGGTAGCAAATTTACATTTTTCCTCAACCTCCAAAAACTGAGGTTGTTTAGACTGTTGACTTCTGTGCTAAGATACTAACTACTTGAGACCTATCCAGGTGCTTCAAAACTTATATTAAAAACTCTGGACATAGTTAGTGCTTCGACTCTTTTGAGAGCTAGCTTAGCTTAGCTTAGCTATTATAGAACCTGCTAGCCGCATGTCAAACAATAACTCCTTTGGCCTGGGTTTTCTCCCCTGCTTAATTAATATCTGATTTGTGGGCATGCTCCAGAAAACTTTCACTCCAGTGTGATTCCATAAGTTTTGGGTGATGTAGATCCAGGATGTAGATTCACCTAATTTTGTTTAGTCGGGGTTTGTAGTTGCCTAAAATTTTAGTTTTCCTGAATTATGAAATTGTAACCTGGAGCATGTCCTAATGCTTACCAAGAACATTCTTTAAAGAGTGTGGTTTCTGTTTTGATTTTCAAAACTTCTGGCAATGATGTGAGAGAGCTGCTTGTTTCAATTGTCTGCTTTCTAACACTGCCCACCAGAGTTGTGCAATGGAAATGCCAAAACAGTATTTTTTTTTTCCATTATCAAATGTGAAAGCATTTTAAGTCATCAAAAGCTCTAGTATTTACACAATGTGTTATAAAGATACTTTTTAAGATTAAAGGCTCATTATTTATGGTAGGCTGTTTAGAACAATTGTTTTTTTTAGAATTTTACAAATTTATTAGCAACAACATGGTACTTTTTATTTTTTTATTGTGAACATTTAATTTGTGATTTTTTTTAAGCTTTCTTTTTGAAGTTTCTTTTTAATTGGTACATATTAATTTCAAGTGTATTTCATATAATGCCTAATAATAATTAATGCAAACCAAAACAATGAGCCTTATCTTTAAGACAGATGTTCTCATGTAGCTAAAAAGCCTATTTGCAAAGTCTATTTTGTAATTATTTTGTTAAGTGATTAACTTTTTTTTTCAAGTGACGCACTGTAACTGATGCCGACTTTTATGTTTGGTTTATTGTTGTATATGTTTTATTGTACTAAATCTTAAAGTATTATTAATGTTTTTCTCAAAACCTTTGCACATTTTGTTTCCCTTTTTCCTTCTTTTTCCACATCTCATTTATTTTCCAATCCAAAATTTGTCTTCCAGCTTCTGTTTCACTTCATTTTGTTCAGTCTGTTTCAACTTTCCAATGCTGCACATTCTGATTGGCTGATTCCTGCCAGCTGTGAAGGTGACGATTGGCCAGATTTGGTCATAAGATCTTGTTGTACTGCTTTTGCATCGGCTGCCTTTTGTAGCTCCATCTGATTTTGTCTTTTTTTGTTTTTTGTTTTCTAACTAACCAAGATAACTAATCACAAACCATCATAAGCCTCAAGCCTGGCATGTTAAAGACTATAAATCGTATTTGTAGCATTGTGCACTGTTGAATAGAACACCAAATCTAATAATGTGCCTGTGTTGATTTGCCGCAATCACTTAGCTGATGAATAAACTACTTGATGCCATTTCCTACAGTATTTCTAAATGTTTCAGCAGTGTATGTAGTTGCCATTATTTTTAAAATATTGCCAAATCGCTTTAATAAACCAAAGCGAAATAAAATGCTGCTGTGCTATCAGTGTGCTATCATAGATAAACTTGCTACACTACCATTCCCCTTCTGAAGTTAAAGTAATTTAGAACAGTTTAAATGAAAAAAAAGTGTAAAAAATTTCCTTGAGAACAGTTTGCTTATGTTGCTTGGACATAACTTAGTTTGAGATCAGTTTTAATACCACAAAACCTTCTTTTTGGAACTGTTGTTATATTTACAAGAAAACTTATTCTTGATATGAGTTTATAGACAGTAACGCGCTGTTTGACTTGTTACAGAAGTCAGAGTTGGCGTTCCTAAATTTCAAAATGTCATACTTTTACAAACTCAGTTTTCCTAATTTTTTGTCGTTTTTAACACATTAAAAATATTTGACAATGCCACATTTCCTAGTAGCATTCTGTCCCCTCTGTTGGCATTTTGACAAACTTAGATTTGTTATAGTCCATGATACTTATCTGTTCTAGATTAAATACCAGTCCCTTAAATCAGTATTTAAATTAGTTCATAAAATAAACAGAAGGCAATTTTAATACCTTGTGTGCATCTCAAGCTCCTATAACATTCATAGGGATTCTGACTTAAGGAGCTGTTTTAGTTGCATTTCCAACTTCAGGGGACAAAGAGAGCGCACCATTACGCCTTTGATTAACTACCTATCCTGGTATGATTATGATTTAAGTTTGCATTTAAGCTCTGGGAGAAATTATGTATCTAAAAGTTAGCTCTGCTTTGGAAACACAGAATTGATTTCTCATCAGGTCTTTCACAGTTTTGGCCTTTTCATGTGGCTTAATCAGAAAATGTAAGAAGTGCACTATAAAAATCAGACCATTTTCCAAAGTTGTTGAACATGTCGGCACTTTTTCAGTAATTCGTTTGGTGTTGTGTTATCCTGAACAACCTTTCTAACGCTGACATTGTGCCATGCTTGTCCATGTCCTCTTTACTCCGACCATCCGTCCAAACGGCTTTTGAATATATTCCCTGCCACTCGTGTGTCAGCAGCATCCCCTTCTCTTCGGCCCATTTGACAGTAACATGTCTCCACATGTCTGTGGTTCCCTCTGTTTCAGAAGGAGACCTTCCCACTCCTGCTCCCCTCTCCAGATCTCTCTCATGTACCTCCTAGTCTTTGCTCAGGAAATAATTAGACAGCAGCTTTTTTTTCCTTTTCTTTTTTGTCTAATCCTGCCTGAAAACTCATGTTGGCGGTACGATTTCTCTCTCACAGTTGTATCGTTGCAGCCTGTTGATCAATTTTTGTGTTGCCTATTATACACAAATTTTGTAAAATTGCTTAATTTATGACATTTAGAAGCTGTGTATATAACTATTGATAAATAAATGTATTTGATCGCAATATTCATTTGCAGTGTTATTTGTTACCCATCAGTTGAATTGCATTATTTCCAAAAGACCAAATATTCACAATGGGGTTCATTCACACAACTTGTTCTCGATACCAGCAAAATCAACACATTCTGTGAAGCTGTTTAATGTAAATCCTTCTTCCAGCTCTTTGAGTTGACCTAACATCACCCACACAAATCATGCTCATGATCACAGCCTTTAACAATTAACGCGTGCTTTATTTATTTATTTTTTTAAAGAGGACACAGATGCTTGAGCTTTGCAGCAACTTAAGTGGGTATAATCCTGTCCATCTTGTGACAAAATGTTACAAAATTGAAGATTTCCTAAATGCAACAGCCTGAGAAAAAGGGTGGCCGTCATGCAAAAGCTTAATTAGTATATATAAAAAAAGTGTTCAGCTATAGAGTTTGACCCCAGCCAATCTGAACAGGACTGAAGTGAATCTCACCAGTATGCTTCTATCGGTTTCCTTGTGGGCTTTACTTATGGGTCTTTTCTGTCCTTTCCTCAGTTTTTTTTATTTCCCCTTCATAAATAAAACGGAAAACAAAATCTAATCAAATTGAGAACACTCGGTAAACACCTCTTCGTTAGCAAAACAAGGCCTTGTTGTCTAGTATCCCTATCGGGAAAATGTTTATGCCAACGTGTTTTTCATTTTTTTTGCTGTGGCCGAGTGGAATCACCTCTGCAAAGATTCTGTACATTGTTGACTTCATTACTCTGTGAGTACACATGACATATATATGCATATGTGTAACTTTTTGTACACAAAACAAGTGACTCTGTAAACTAGACTCTGCAGATTGTTTTTCTGTACCTACAATTGCTTAATAAGCCTGTGTGACTTGTAGAGAAGATGTTCATGTGTTGTGTGGATTACATAGATTGAAAGAAGTTGTGAAATCGTGGAAAAATGTTGTTAAATATATTGGAGTAACTGTGAATATATGTCGGAATGCATGCCATACATGACAAGAAGAAAGTACACCCTCTTTTAATTCTAAGTTTTTACATGAGAACATTGTAAAGCGGCGCCTGCTGTTTTGAACAGCTCTAGAATCGTCACTACGTACGACACTCTTAGGTTCACTAAAAATCCTCCTCACTACTTCTAACATTGTGTCATGTTATGAACTCTCTTAAGACCGAAGAAAAATCTTAAAATTCTCAGAATTTTACTAAAATGATGGCATTATAAGCCGTCGGTGTTGGGATTCTTTCAGAACACAGGCCCAGATTGTTTTTATGTAGTCCTGATGTATACGACTCTCGAATTAACAGGGTGTACTGTCTTACTTTCACTCCAATTGCCAGTCCAGCAACAACTAATGTTTGTTTGGAGTCGGGAAAACTTGGTGCCCACACTCTGTAATGATTTACAGGTGAGGCAACCAGCATGCAGTCAGAGCAGCTGAAAAAAGATCTAAAAAGATTCCCCGAGGATACAGAAATGGGTGTCGATGCTCTGGAGGCTTCCTGCATCGTCGGACCTAAGAAGGGAGAAGGTGCTGCAGCCAGAAGCCACGACAGCCTTAAAGGTCAGTACAGCCATTAATGTGGTCCAACATTTAACTTTGTGAAACTGAAGAAACCGTTTAAAATCCAATTTTTCTGGCCTCTCTGATGGAGAATCTTGGTTTTAATATTTATAAGTTGTTCGTGTTGAGAGTTTCTCAGCATATCTGTTTAGTGCCAACGTCCCTAACCCTGTGTCTTTCTGTCATTTTGTCCGTGGGTTTTGAACTAATCGGGTGTTTCAACAAGTGTTTATTGTTGACTTCTCTGGGCTAAAAATGTTCTGACAAAACTGTCCCACATTTCCTTAAATCTATACGTTTCCAATTGAAGACAAATGCTTTGGCTTTAAAAAACCCTAACTGCTGGAGTAGAAGGCAAATGGCAAATATCTTTTTTTGGATTTTCTCAATCAACCGTGGTTCAGAAAATGACACATTATTAAAGAGTGGCTCTACAGTCACACAGTGAGACTTTAATTTGGGTTTTCATATATTTATTTATTGGATTTTTGATCTGTTCTTGATGGGGGTGGAAATCCTAACATTTCCTCACGGGTCATTTGATTGCATTTGGTCTGCAGGTCACTCTAACACAAAACATAATAATCGATGGAAACGAAAGATTCGAGCAAGTGAGTGTTTCTATTGACTCTGCCCTACTTCTCTTTGCTTGCAAAGTTAAGCAGCTTAAACCTTTGATACCTCTGGTTTGTTACTAACTTCTATCTTATTTTATGTATTTGTTTTGCTTGATGTCTTTGTGGTTCATAGAAAGTATTTCCTTGTTTCTCTATTAACATCTGGCCGTATTATGTGGCCTGTAAAGCTGCAGCAAGTCCTGGCAGATTTTATTTATTTATTTATTAGTCTTAGATTATACCCCTATCCAAATTATTAAATCCTAAAAATCAATTATCATATGGATCTACATACTGCCAGTTTACCATTTTGGATTTGAATTACTCAAACCTTATTTTCAATGATATTCCAAATTATTATGATGTTGATGTGTAAGCATATGATGTCAAAAACCACTTTAGTGATTGAAGATTAAACCAGTAGTACTAAAAAAAAACTGTTGTGCTACATATTCAACTCTAGATGTCGCCATAGCTCAACTTTTTTTCTTTTCTTTTAGCCTTTCAGCATTAATTTGGTTAACCTTACTTTAGCTCCTATTTCAGTTTTTTTTTTCTTCCTTTATTACTTGATTTCATTGTTTGTGCCCTTCACCATCTTCTCTCACAAATGTCACTTTGATATAAAGTACACAACGTGTCTGGTCACTGGGGGGGAACCACAGCACCACTCTGCTCCCAATCTTTGAGAGTTCTTGTGCACGCATGTGTATGTGCATATGTTTTACAATATATGATTTGTTTAAAATGGCTCACTGTAGAAGTAGAGCCAAAAACATCTCATTATTTGCTGAACTTTTGACAGTGTTATGTTTTCTGTTGTCTTTGTGCACAGCATTCCCTCTGATCTTCATCAAGCACTTCCGCTCAAAACCAGAAACTGTTCCTGAAGTTGATTCTGACATTGAGGAAATCGCCTCAGCTGAGACACGCAGTGTGGGTAGCATTTAAAAAGCTCTTCTTTTTTTTTTTTGCATCCAGGTACTTCAATGTAGTGTCAGCGTGTGAAACAAAGCACTGGTTTTCTATGCAAGGGTTGCAATCAAAACTACTAGTAACCCTAACTCTACCCTTAAGAAAAATGTCACCTTTGAATCCGATTTAAAATCTTTGGTGGGATTTGAGGAAGACTTGTTGCAACATAAGAGCCCTCAAACATCCCTGAGCTTGTGGCATTTGCACATGAAGAATGAGAAGCAATTTCTATTGAGGGCTATAAAAAGTTTGCAAATCAGAAATATTTTTCAAGTAATAAAATCTAAAGGATTTATCGCAAAGTATAGATTCAGTGACTAGAGCTATACTGCATATAGTATTTACATTTTTAATTTGATCTTTAAATGAAAAATTAAAGATGAAAATGAAGAGAGTTCAGTTGTGAGGGGAGACCAAGCAGGCAGGCTGAGGAAAGGCGGTTAAGGAACAAGAAAGGAGCTGAAAGAAAAATAAAGAATAACCAAGGAAAGTTAGTAAAATTTTTATTTCACCAGACAAAACATTAGGAAGACTTTCTTCTTTACAATGTTAGCCTGAAAGTTCTTAAAACACTGAGCTAAAGGAACAGCTTATAATGAAATAAGGAAATAATCAAAAGTGGAAACAGAAACTTAAGCCATTCAAGATCATGACATAAAGTGAGCATAATTTTATTTNCTCCTCCTCTCCCTCCTCCTCTGTCTCTATCTAAAAGCTCCACCATGTTCCCTGCGGTCCACCCTGTTCCCGATCCCGTCGCTCAGACCTGTTTCACCTCTGAACCTAAAGTGACCTCCTCTCTTCTGTCCTGCTCTGAATCTGAGAAAACTGAGCAAAACTCTTCTTCTCGTCCTGATACGTTCCCATTCAGCAGCGAAACGTGTTCTGTCTCTTCGTCTTGCATCGGTAAAAGTCAGAACGCCTTCACTAATCTCGAGAGGATAAAAAATGTGGAAAATGAGCAGCAGAGGGTTCATGGATCGGGTTTAAAACTAGCTGAGAAGGATCCCACTAAGGTACCAGGTTTCTTGGTTATTTCACATAAATACTTTGGTTTCCTAAACATTTATTAGATAAATATAATAGTTTTGGCTTAAATCAGCCATGTGTTGTTCCTTTTTAGTTTTATATTCAATAATTTCTATTTAAAAACATTTGAAAACACAGTTTACTTCAAAATTTTAAACCACTTTAATGCCCGTTTTTTTTTTTTTTGAATCCCCACACTTGCATATGTATCCTGGTAGTTTACCAACATTTCTGATCATGCAGTATATGATGCCTTACAGAAGTTTTACCATGTGGTGTTCATGTAGTGCACTGCAGCCTGTGATGGTGAACGCACCAGAAGAAATAATCCAAAATCAATTGTTCGCTCTGAGAGCTGTCCCTCTGGAGCTCCTAGTTACAGTAAAGAGGTACAAGTCCTAAACCTAAGTCCAAACACAGTTCAACAACACACCATTATTTCCTTCCATAAATTCTGTTTTTTTTCCACTCCCATTTGTTTTTTTCTTTCTTCTTTGTGTAAATATTAGCGAGTAGTTGGAAAGGTATCATCAGCAATAGATGCTAAAGCTCAGAAACTGGCCGTCCTTTATGAGACAGACCACAGGCCCAATGCCGCACCGGTAAGATGCATGTAAATGGTTAGAAGACTAATCCAGACTTGATACTAATGTGATTTGTGAAAAGTTGGCGTGCTAACAAATATTTCTCAACCTTAGTTTTCTGACCAGGGAATTTAAAAGCTAGGAATACATCCCAGTTGCATGAGTGTACACATGGTTTTAACAGTCTAAACAAATGCAAGCATTTATTGCAAATGTTTACTTGCATACCTCAAAGCCCAAATTTTAACTTTCTTTTTGCAAGATAAACCACAGACGCAGTTGATCTCCATTTTGCTGAGAGCTCAAGAAGCTGCAAATATCTGAAGTTGAGAACAGTGCAATTCTGCCTTGGACTCTGGTTTTACTACCTAGATATTCAACATTCATGCATTTTTTTTTTCTGTTTCATTGTGACTTTTCATACCCTTTCACTCTGGTTGTGTGTGTGTTTGTCAAATACAGTCTTCTGACACTAAACCTTTCTTTCAACATGTCTCCATGTATTTAAAGAATTGCAAAATACCTTCTGACCTAAAAAGTTAAGATTAAAATTACCACTAATTTTAGAATTTGTAGTGACCTGTTTCTGCCTTTGTATTTGTGTTTTTTTTATCAGCTGTGTTTCTTTACTCACTTAGTACTGATGTATATTTTAACCTTTTTAACTAATTTCCTTCAGAGTTCTTCCCCCCGCCCCCATATAGCACTTGTTTTTGACATATGAATCAGTGTTTTTAAATTTTCATTTTCTAAAGGTTTCTGGAGAAAAACGCCAAGCAACTTCTCAGGAGAGCATTTTTCTTACTTCTTCACCTTTGCCTGGTCTTTTCCCCCCCTCAGTGTGTGGTGCGTAAAGATTTCCCTCCTGGACTCGGTGGCAGCGACATCTGCCACTTCTGCTCCAAACGGGTATATGTGATGGAGAGACTCAGCGCTGAAGGCTACTTCTTCCATCGCGAGTGTTTCCGCTGCGACGTCTGTAACTGCACCCTCCGTCTGGGTGGACACACGTTTGATTCACAGGAGAGTACGTCTGAGTTATAGCTGATTCTTATATCAAAATAAGGAGTATTTGTAAAAAAACAAAAAAACAAACAAAAAAAAAAAAACCTAGACTTTTTTTTTTAATAAAAATTTTTGGTTTTATTTCATTACAGAAAAGTTTTATTGCAAGATTCACTATGCCCAGCGTCAATACAGCACCAGCTGGGGCAGGTTCAGAAGAACAACGGTAAGACAGCTTTTCAAGTAACTTTTACTTCATTTTTTATGGTGATTTAAGAGCAGAAAATAAGGTGTTGGTAATATAAATATATAACATTATCAATTAAGTGCAAAATTCTTAAGATCAACCAAAACAAGTAAAATTCTTATATAGATTTACAAAGTTACTAAAGACCTTTCCACTAAACTTATTTTGCAAACATAACTGGAAATTGAGAAGGAAAAAAATAAAAACTAATATTTTACTACTTTAAGTAGGGGCATGTGTGCTCATTTGCATTTTTATCTGGATTTTTCCAGGAAAACCTAAGCCACCTGAAACCCTCGTCTGTGGACAGCGGGATCTGTTCAGCCACAGGCGCCATCCAACCCGCAGGTACCCTGGTTTCCTTGATTAAGCGCGGTCTGAGCTGGCCGAGGCGTGCTGGTCGGGCTGTGTGTGTGTTGCCTCAACAGCTGTTGGGAAGTGTGTGTGAGTCTGTCACAGCTGTGGGATCCCACGTCAGGAGCTACTCACAGGACTATATATTCCTGTTTGAGCTGCTGAGCCTTGGCTGTCCTCTGCTCTGCATGATGCATGAGATGTTGGGACAGATCTACCAGGAGCCCCAACTGGCTCAGCAGCAAATCTTCAACCAATGGTTTGCCTAGGAGAGGAACTAATGATGTACTTGTATGAGGCAAGAGGCCTAAAAGGTGGAGATTTACCTCTTTGTAGCCTAATCAGTTGAGATTCATTTAAGTCAAAGCTCCAATTATTACCTTCACTTACTACATTTAAAGCCTCCTCAGTTATTTAGACTTTTTGTAAACTGCAGTGATCTTAAAAAACTACCTTACTGAGACACACTGCTTCTGTTTAGTGGATAATAAATGTGGCTTTCTTGAATAGTTTTGAGCAGTCAGCATATTACCTGCAGTAGACGGCAACAGTTGCAGCTTGAATTAACTGGAAATTTAGGAGTCTTGCTAAGAGCTAGAGACAATGGGAAAAGTCTCAAATGACCCATTCTCTAAAGTTTCCTATTAGTTTGAGCAAATTCTCTAAATTACTTTTATAATTTAGAATTGTATTGTGACTAAATATACAGATATGAAAAGTGAAGAGGTGAAAAATGTTGAATATAGAGCTTGAAAATTGAGTATTTATTTTGGATGTGGGATATTTGATCCTTCCTAAAGAAAAAAATAGTGGCTAGCTTATAAACTGATGTTAGCTTGGTAGCAAATTTACATTTTTCCTCAACCTCCAAAAACTGAGGTTGTTTAGACTGTTGACTTCTGTGCTAAGATACTAACTACTTGAGACCTATCCAGGTGCTTCAAAACTTATATTAAAAACTCTGGACATAGTTAGTGCTTCGACTCTTTTGAGAGCTAGCTTAGCTTAGCTTAGCTATTATAGAACCTGCTAGCCGCATGTCAAACAATAACTCCTTTGGCCTGGGTTTTCTCCCCTGCTTAATTAATATCTGATTTGTGGGCATGCTCCAGAAAACTTTCACTCCAGTGTGATTCCATAAGTTTTGGGTGATGTAGATCCAGGATGTAGATTCACCTAATTTTGTTTAGTCGGGGTTTGTAGTTGCCTAAAATTTTAGTTTTCCTGAATTATGAAATTGTAACCTGGAGCATGTCCTAATGCTTACCAAGAACATTCTTTAAAGAGTGTGGTTTCTGTTTTGATTTTCAAAACTTCTGGCAATGATGTGAGAGAGCTGCTTGTTTCAATTGTCTGCTTTCTAACACTGCCCACCAGAGTTGTGCAATGGAAATGCCAAAACAGTATTTTTTTTTTCCATTATCAAATGTGAAAGCATTTTAAGTCATCAAAAGCTCTAGTATTTACACAATGTGTTATAAAGATACTTTTTAAGATTAAAGGCTCATTATTTATGGTAGGCTGTTTAGAACAATTGTTTTTTTTAGAATTTTACAAATTTATTAGCAACAACATGGTACTTTTTATTTTTTTATTGTGAACATTTAATTTGTGATTTTTTTTAAGCTTTCTTTTTGAAGTTTCTTTTTAATTGGTACATATTAATTTCAAGTGTATTTCATATAATGCCTAATAATAATTAATGCAAACCAAAACAATGAGCCTTATCTTTAAGACAGATGTTCTCATGTAGCTAAAAAGCCTATTTGCAAAGTCTATTTTGTAATTATTTTGTTAAGTGATTAACTTTTTTTTTCAAGTGACGCACTGTAACTGATGCCGACTTTTATGTTTGGTTTATTGTTGTATATGTTTTATTGTACTAAATCTTAAAGTATTATTAATGTTTTTCTCAAAACCTTTGCACATTTTGTTTCCCTTTTTCCTTCTTTTTCCACATCTCATTTATTTTCCAATCCAAAATTTGTCTTCCAGCTTCTGTTTCACTTCATTTTGTTCAGTCTGTTTCAACTTTCCAATGCTGCACATTCTGATTGGCTGATTCCTGCCAGCTGTGAAGGTGACGATTGGCCAGATTTGGTCATAAGATCTTGTTGTACTGCTTTTGCATCGGCTGCCTTTTGTAGCTCCATCTGATTTTGTCTTTTTTTGTTTTTTGTTTTCTAACTAACCAAGATAACTAATCACAAACCATCATAAGCCTCAAGCCTGGCATGTTAAAGACTATAAATCGTATTTGTAGCATTGTGCACTGTTGAATAGAACACCAAATCTAATAATGTGCCTGTGTTGATTTGCCGCAATCACTTAGCTGATGAATAAACTACTTGATGCCATTTCCTACAGTATTTCTAAATGTTTCAGCAGTGTATGTAGTTGCCATTATTTTTAAAATATTGCCAAATCGCTTTAATAAACCAAAGCGAAATAAAATGCTGCTGTGCTATCAGTGTGCTATCATAGATAAACTTGCTACACTACCATTCCCCTTCTGAAGTTAAAGTAATTTAGAACAGTTTAAATGAAAAAAAAGTGTAAAAAATTTCCTTGAGAACAGTTTGCTTATGTTGCTTGGACATAACTTAGTTTGAGATCAGTTTTAATACCACAAAACCTTCTTTTTGGAACTGTTGTTATATTTACAAGAAAACTTATTCTTGATATGAGTTTATAGACAGTAACGCGCTGTTTGACTTGTTACAGAAGTCAGAGTTGGCGTTCCTAAATTTCAAAATGTCATACTTTTACAAACTCAGTTTTCCTAATTTTTTGTCGTTTTTAACACATTAAAAATATTTGACAATGCCACATTTCCTAGTAGCATTCTGTCCCCTCTGTTGGCATTTTGACAAACTTAGATTTGTTATAGTCCATGATACTTATCTGTTCTAGATTAAATACCAGTCCCTTAAATCAGTATTTAAATTAGTTCATAAAATAAACAGAAGGCAATTTTAATACCTTGTGTGCATCTCAAGCTCCTATAACATTCATAGGGATTCTGACTTAAGGAGCTGTTTTAGTTGCATTTCCAACTTCAGGGGACAAAGAGAGCGCACCATTACGCCTTTGATTAACTACCTATCCTGGTATGATTATGATTTAAGTTTGCATTTAAGCTCTGGGAGAAATTATGTATCTAAAAGTTAGCTCTGCTTTGGAAACACAGAATTGATTTCTCATCAGGTCTTTCACAGTTTTGGCCTTTTCATGTGGCTTAATCAGAAAATGTAAGAAGTGCACTATAAAAATCAGACCATTTTCCAAAGTTGTTGAACATGTCGGCACTTTTTCAGTAATTCGTTTGGTGTTGTGTTATCCTGAACAACCTTTCTAACGCTGACATTGTGCCATGCTTGTCCATGTCCTCTTTACTCCGACCATCCGTCCAAACGGCTTTTGAATATATTCCCTGCCACTCGTGTGTCAGCAGCATCCCCTTCTCTTCGGCCCATTTGACAGTAACATGTCTCCACATGTCTGTGGTTCCCTCTGTTTCAGAAGGAGACCTTCCCACTCCTGCTCCCCTCTCCAGATCTCTCTCATGTACCTCCTAGTCTTTGCTCAGGAAATAATTAGACAGCAGCTTTTTTTTCCTTTTCTTTTTTGTCTAATCCTGCCTGAAAACTCATGTTGGCGGTACGATTTCTCTCTCACAGTTGTATCGTTGCAGCCTGTTGATCAATTTTTGTGTTGCCTATTATACACAAATTTTGTAAAATTGCTTAATTTATGACATTTAGAAGCTGTGTATATAACTATTGATAAATAAATGTATTTGATCGCAATATTCATTTGCAGTGTTATTTGTTACCCATCAGTTAAATTGCATTATTTCCAAAACACCAAATATTCACAATGGGGTTCATTAACACAACTTGTTCTCGATACCAGCAAAATCAACACATTTTGTGAAGCTGTTTAATGTAAATCCTTCTTTCAGCTCTTTGAGTTGACCTAACATCACCCACACAAATCATGCTCACAATCACAGCCTTTAACAATTAACGCGTGCTTTATTTATTTATTTTTTTAAAGAGGACACAGATGCTTGAGCTTTGCAGCAACTTAAGTGGGTATAATCCTGTCCATCTTGTGACAAAATGTTACAAAATTGAAGATTTCCTAAATGCAACAGCCTGAGAAAAAGGGTGGCCGTCATGCAAAAGCTTAATTAGTATATATAAAAAAAGTGTTCAGCTATAGAGTTTGACCCCAGCCAATCTGAACAGGACTGAAGTGAATCTCACCAGTATGCTTCTATCGGTTTCCTTGTGGGCTTTACTTATGGGTCTTTTCTGTCCTTTCCTCAGTTTTTTTTATTTCCCCTTCATAAATAAAACGGAAAACAAAATCTAATCAAATTGAGAACACTCGGTAAACACCTCTTCGTTAGCAAAACAAGGCCTTGTTGTCTAGTATCCCTATCGGGAAAATGTTTATGCCAACGTGTTTTTCATTTTTTTTGCTGTGGCCGAGTGGAATCACCTCTGCAAAGATTCTGTACATTGTTGACTTCATTACTCTGTGAGTACACATGACATATATATGCATATGTGTAACTTTTTGTACACAAAACAAGTGACTCTGTAAACTAGACTCTGCAGATTGTTTTTCTGTACCTACAATTGCTTAATAAGCCTGTGTGACTTGTAGAGAAGATGTTCATGTGTTGTGTGGATTACATAGATTGAAAGAAGTTGTGAAATCGTGGAAAAATGTTGTTAAATATATTGGAGTAACTGTGAATATATGTCGGAATGCATGCCATACATGACAAGAAGAAAGTACACCCTCTTTTAATTCTAAGTTTTTACATGAGAACATTGTAAAGCGGCGCCTGCTGTTTTGAACAGCTCTAGAATCGTCACTACGTACGACACTCTTAGGTTCACTAAAAATCCTCCTCACTACTTCTAACATTGTGTCATGTTATGAACTCTCTTAAGACCGAAGAAAAATCTTAAAATTCTCAGAATTTTACTAAAATGATGGCATTATAAGCCGTCGGTGTTGGGATTCTTTCAGAACACAGGCCCAGATTGTTTTTATGTAGTCCTGATGTATACGACTCTCGAATTAACAGGGTGTACTGTCTTACTTTCACTCCAATTGCCAGTCCAGCAACAACTAATGTTTGTTTGGAGTCGGGAAAACTTGGTGCCCACACTCTGTAATGATTTACAGGTGAGGCAACCAGCATGCAGTCAGAGCAGCTGAAAAAAGATCTAAAAAGATTCCCCGAGGATACAGAAATGGGTGTCGATGCTCTGGAGGCTTCCTGCATCGTCGGACCTAAGAAGGGAGAAGGTGCTGCAGCCAGAAGCCACGACAGCCTTAAAGGTCAGTACAGCCATTAATGTGGTCCAACATTTAACTTTGTGAAACTGAAGAAACCGTTTAAAATCCAATTTTTCTGGCCTCTCTGATGGAGAATCTTGGTTTTAATATTTATAAGTTGTTCGTGTTGAGAGTTTCTCAGCATATCTGTTTAGTGCCAACGTCCCTAACCCTGTGTCTTTCTGTCATTTTGTCCGTGGGTTTTGAACTAATCGGGTGTTTCAACAAGTGTTTATTGTTGACTTCTCTGGGCTAAAAATGTTCTGACAAAACTGTCCCACATTTCCTTAAATCTATACGTTTCCAATTGAAGACAAATGCTTTGGCTTTAAAAAACCCTAACTGCTGGAGTAGAAGGCAAATGGCAAATATCTTTTTTTGGATTTTCTCAATCAACCGTGGTTCAGAAAATGACACATTATTAAAGAGTGGCTCTACAGTCACACAGTGAGACTTTAATTTGGGTTTTCATATATTTATTTATTGGATTTTTGATCTGTTCTTGATGGGGGTGGAAATCCTAACATTTCCTCACGGGTCATTTGATTGCATTTGGTCTGCAGGTCACTCTAACACAAAACATAATAATCGATGGAAACGAAAGATTCGAGCAAGTGAGTGTTTCTATTGACTCTGCCCTACTTCTCTTTGCTTGCAAAGTTAAGCAGCTTAAACCTTTGATACCTCTGGTTTGTTACTAACCTCTATTTTATTTTATGCATTTGTTTTGCTTGATGTCTTTGTGGTTCATAGAAAGTATTTCCTTGTTTCTCTATTAACATCTGGCCGTATTATGTGGCCTGTAAAGCTGCAGCAAGTCCTGGCAGATTTTATTTATTTATTTATTAGTCTTAGATTATACCCCTATCCAAATTATTAAATCCTAAAAATCAATTATCATATGGATCTACATACTGCCAGTTTACCATTTTGGATTTGAATTACTCAAACCTTATTTTCAATGATATTCCAAATTATTATGATGTTGATGTGTAAGCATATGATTTCAAAAACCACTTTAGTGATTGAAGATTAAACCAGTAGTACTAAAAAAAAACTGTTGTGCTACATATTCAACTCTAGATGTCGCCATAGCTCAACTTTTTTTCTTTTCTTTTAGCCTTTCAGCATTAATTTGGTTAACCTTACTTTAGCTCCTATTTCAGTTTTTTTTTTCTTCCTTTATTACTTGATTTCATTGTTTGTGCCCTTCACCATCTTCTCTCACAAATGTCACTTTGATATAAAGTACACAACGTGTCTGGTCACTGGGGGGGAACCACAGCACCACTCTGCTCCCAATCTTTGAGAGTTCTTGTGCACGCATGTGTATGTGCATATGTTTTACAATATATGATTTGTTTAAAATGGCTCACTGTAGAAGTAGAGCCAAAAACATCTCATTATTTGCTGAACTTTTGACAGTGTTATGTTTTCTGTTGTCTTTGTGCACAGCATTCCCTCTGATCTTCATCAAGCACTTCCGCTCAAAACCAGAAACTGTTCCTGAAGTTGATTCTGACATTGAGGAAATCGCCTCAGCTGAGACACGCAGTGTGGGTAGCATTTAAAAAGCTCTTCTTTTTTTTTTTTGCATCCAGGTACTTCAATGTAGTGTCAGCGTGTGAAACAAAGCACTGGTTTTCTATGCAAGGGTTGCAATCAAAACTACTAGTAACCCTAACTCTACCCTTAAGAAAAATGTCACCTTTGAATCCGATTTAAAATCTTTGGTGGGATTTGAGGAAGACTTGTTGCAACATAAGAGCCCTCAAACATCCCTGAGCTTGTGGGATTTGCACATGAAGAATGAGAAGCAATTTCTATTGAGGGCTATAAAAAGTTTGCAAATCAGAAATATTTTTCAAGTAATAAAATCTAAAGGATTTATCGCAAAGTATAGATTCAGTGACTAGAGCTATACTGCATATAGTATTTACATTTTTAATTTGATCTTTAAATGAAAAATTAAAGATGAAAATGAAGAGAGTTCAGTTGTGAGGGGAGACCAAGCAGGCAGGCTGAGGAAAGGCGGTTAAGGAACAAGAAAGGAGCTGAAAGAAAAATAAAGAATAACCAAGGAAAGTTAGTAAAATTTTTATTTCACCAGACAAAACATTAGGAAGACTTTCTTCTTTACAATGTTAGCCTGAAAGTTCTTAAAACACTGAGCTAAAGGAACAGCTTATAATGAAATAAGGAAATAATCAAAAGTGGAAACAGAAACTTAAGCCATTCAAGATCATGACATAAAGTGAGCATAATTTTATTTTTAACTAATTTCCTTTGGGTTTTTTTTTTTTTTTTTTAGGAGCCAAAACCAAAAGCAGATGCACAGACTTCGTCTGAGGAAAGTAAGAAGAGTGATGAGCCACTGGCTGCAATAAAATCAGGTTCCAGCACATCGGCTCCTAACAGGAGGCGGCTGTTACTATCCCAGCCTGAAAAAGAGAGGCTTCTGAACTGGGAAGAGGGTCTGAATCCAGAAGAAACTCCCATTAACAGCAGCACAACAAACACTTCTCAGCTTAAAGATCAGGTGAGGATTTCACAAAATAAAGATTAAACTTGTTTCATGCTTTAAATATGTATTTTTCCCCGCATATGATCCTTCAGAGATCCAGACTTAAAAATTTAAGAGAAATTAATTTCACATCATGTTGCCCACATTTTCCCTTTCCTCTGATGTTTTATCAGGTACAAGCAGAAGCAGATAAGCCTCAGTCAAACTCGAGCCAGATCGGAACAGCAAGTCGGTGCCAGACGCCAGCATCTTCTTCCTCTGCCATCCAGGTCATAGCTAATGCCTTCAGGAGGACCTTTAGTGGGAGCAGTGAACCCAGCTGCTCCAAGGCTGCTGTTATAATGTTTGTATATTTATTTATTTATTTTTTCTGGCTTTATTTCGACACCTAAAAACTTTTAACCGGAACATCATTTGAAATTTCTGTCCTTTCTGTCTTAATAGGAGACCCAGACGTAACGTTGCACGTAAACAGAGGCCCATGTCTGAAGGAGCGTCTGATTTCAGCTCACTGTTCGGCCGTGAAGGCTCGGGATCGTCGACAGCGGAGAGGAGAACAAGCATGCGTGGTGTCCAGTGGGCTTCTGTGGGGACGGATCCGTGGGGGGAGGGGCGAGACCTGCCGTCCTTGTTACAGCAGGTGTCCCTAAAAAGTCGAAGAGACTCTGAAGGCGTGCCGGACGAACTTCGTTCGATGCCCCGTAAAAGGGTAGATTTGTTTTCATCTCTGAGGCTCAGGAAGAGGGGCCAATCGGAGAGTGAAGGGAAGGAGCAGGAAACTCAAAAGGAAATTAGGACGTTTCTGTCCAACCTGAAAAACAAAGGTGAGTCTATATTGCGCATCTGGGAAGTATTCACGATGCTTCACAATTTCTTGGGGTTTTTTGTATTACGGCCTTGTTCCAAATTGTATTAACTTAATATTTTTCCTCAAAATTCTACACACGGTTACCCCGTTGTGACAATATGGGAGAAAGTTTGAGATTTTTCCAAATGTATTGGAAATAGAAAACCAAGGAAACACGTTTACATAAGTATTCACAGCCTTTGCTTAAAATTTTGTTAATCCACCTTCGGCAGCAATTACAGCCCCAAGTCTTTTTGAATCTGATAGTACGAGCTTAGCTCATCTTTAGGTAGTTTTGCCCGTTCTTTTTTGCGGTGCTCCTCCAGCTCCATCAGGTCACATGGAGACGTCTGTGCAGCCATTTTCAGATCTCTCCAGAAAAAAAACACATTTTCTGATTTTTAAAATTTGTTTATTATTATTATTACTATATGTCTAGACTCTAGTGAGCAGAGTTTGGAAGAACTGTCTTCAAGTGGTGATGAAAGTGAAAGCCTGACGTCCACCAACAAGGTTTGTACAAATGATTCCTACATTCAGGCAGACGTCCGAATCCAGTGGATTGTGATTGAAAGGTGTTGTTGGTCATGTTGCAGCTGTCCTCAGACAGATTAAAGAAAAAACAAGAAAAGACTGCGGCCCAGCAGGCTAAACGAGAACAACTGAAGAGGCTTCACCGAGCTCAGGTGCTCCTTTATTTCCTCTATAGAGATATTTGTGGCATTGCTTCAAAACACTCCATCTAAAGTGTGACCTTATACAAGTGTGAATACGGCTGTTATCTGTCAGACTGTAGAGCTTTTTGTGTTGGATGAGTATTTTTTTAACAGTGTTTATTTTGATGACTGAGTTTCAGTGAGGTGAAATGTTTCCTTTTTTCTTTTCATTTTTAGTTGTACTTGCAGTTATTTTCTCATATTTGCACGTATATGAACACTTGTAGCACCAATGTTTGCAGAAGAAAGGCAATGTACTTTTACCTTTTTTTATTTGTATTGGTAATAAAAAAAATGGCTTGTAGATGACATTACTTGACAGAATAAAAAGAAAAATTTACATATTAAGTTGTTTTTTAAACTTATGAATTGACTCTGTTAACTCACCTCTTTGCTAATTTGTGCGCATATTTCATTTCTTCCTGCTTCTATGTTTTGCTCGTAAACAAATCATTATGTTCTCATGTCAGTTTTTTTTTCTTTCTTGCTCGTATTTTCTTGAATTCTGAAGACGGACAGACACAGGAAATGCCATTTAAAAAAAAAAAAAAGTGCTGGTAGAAGTGTTATTTTCTGAAAACTAAAACCATATCTCCATTATTTACCTACCTTGTTTCTAACCCTCACGCGTTTCTTTTTGTGCAGATAATCCAGAGGCAGCTGGAGGAGGTGGAAGAGAAACAGCGCGATCTAGAGGAAAAAGGAGTGAGAATAGAGAAGATCATCAGAGGAGAAGGTACTTACTTGTGCACAGATTCAGATCAGTCCCTCCTAACTTCCTTTAAAGCCTGGCAGCTTTAAGCCATCCACCTTTAAAAACAGGAATTCCAATCAAAGCTCTGCCTTTCTTCTCTGTAATTGCACCGCCTGCACAGTCGTCCTCAGACTGTTTAGAAGGAAGCATTCTCTTGTAACGTCTGTCTGGTTAAAAGCCTCAATGTTAGTTAATGGTTTTACTCACAGCAGACACCAAGACTTCATTACTGATTCATGTTTTCACAGTAGAGCTTTGTGCTTCAGTGGAGTTTTCAGTGAAGACTTGCCTTTGTGAATGGTCAGTCTGATGTATTTCTCCCAGCAATGGCCTTGTGGAGATGGCATAGAATCACTCACACAACTCCCAAGTTGTCCCCCTTTCGTACTGTGTTTTCCTCTTAATTTCCTCCCTTCACAGATTCTCATCAGACTGACGACCGTGACGAAGCCCAGCTCTATCAGTCCTGGTTCGAGCTCGTTCTGGAAAAGAATCGATTGGCGCGCTACGAGTCGGAACTCATGATCTTGTAAGTGGCGGCACCGAGATCACCTGCATGTAAAAAAAAAAATATTGTACAGTTAAGATTGCTTGCCATTAAAGAGCCACAACTCTTGTATCTTAGCGCCCAGAGTCTCGCGCTGGAAGACACACAAAGCCGGCTGCAACAAGATCTAAGACGCCGAATGTCAGTTGAAGGTAAGTCCTTCATCTGACGGTTTTATGGTCAGGCACAAGGAATACGCACTTAATTTTTCCTCTGTACTTATTGATGTTCTTTTAGATACAAATAAAAGCGCCTCAGAGCTGCAAAAGGAGATGGAGATCCTGGCTGAAATCATGAGGACGGTGGAGAAACGGGACATGCTAGTCTCCATATTGGAGGAGCAGAGGTTGAAGGAGATGGCGGAGGACAAGGACCTGGAAAGCCTGATGCTGTCCAGGGGCTACGAGTTTCACTGGGCTCAAGGGAGCGACACATGGGGGAAGGAGAAGCTTGAATGATTACTGGTTGTTGATGATGTTGAGCCAACCGTGTGAATTTTTCTAGTCTGCATCTCCCTGATTTTTGCAGTTTAAATCTGGATGTGGTGTAGATGCACATATTTGACAGCTGAGGACTTTTTTCAGCTTAAGAAAGCTTAATTTCATTTGTTAGTTGGTGTGTTTAATTTATCAGACTGATAACGAACAACATTCAGCTGAAAACATCTCTACCAATGAGGTTGTTTTACGTTTATCTATAACTAGATACAGAATAAACTCCTAACAAAGTGGCTGCCTGGATGACTGCTTCAGGCTGCTTCCAGCCTTAAGGTTGGCCTTGCTGTAATAGGCCAACTATAAATGCATAACTTCACTGGAGACCACAAGACTTGACACTTCACTGATGTTTTCATACTTTGCACTGTGTAAATAGTTTAAAATAGATATGTTGATTTCAGAAATACCTTGTGTACAATTTACTTTTGGACACTTTGTGTGCTGCTGTGCATCCGACTGTAATTTCTTGTGAAAACATGATCCTGTTCATTTCTTTTGTGCTTGAACATTGTGAAAAAAAACAAAAACAGAATAATATTTGCACCCTGACAATGACACTAGAGGTATGGCTTCTCCCTAAACGTCTGAGGTAAAGTCTCAGGGTGTGAAAGAGATGCACTACCGGATGAAACTGTCCTGCCATCCTCTAAATCAAAATCCACCAGCCAACTTTGCAGTAGGAGCTCTTGTGTCTTAAATTTATTCGCCGTTTCCCCTTCTCTATCCGCAGTGAAATTTACCGTTTTGTTCTACTGATACTCCTTCTTGTTTGCCAATGGCCTTATCACACTCTTAAAGAGCTTCAGGTCTATATACGCAGAAGAATATGAGTGATATGTTTACACTTTTAGTCCTGGAACAAGTTATGACACTGGCATTATTTCACTTTTTTTTTTTTTTAGAAATATTTTTCATGCGCTGTGAATTAAAAGAATAATCTATATGTCATGTCTAATTAAAGTTGTGTGTCTTGTTCTTTTGCTTTGAGTGGGTCAAATGGGTGACATTTGTTCAATAAAAATACAGTTTGAATACTGTTGAAATGACTCAGTCTGTTGGTGCAAGTAATTTTGTTGTGGGTGTGTAAAGTGGGGGTATGTTCTTGATTGTCTTTTGGACCATTCCCTTTGCAAAGAGCAGAGCTGCTGCGATTCTCCATCAAAAAGTGTCAGGCGAGGTACGGACTGTATGTTTTGTCTAGCCTTAAATACCTTAGGTCTTCTTGAAGGATCTTTTAGAAAGTCTGAGGTGTGGAATCTCTTCGTTTTTTCCTGAACATGTCATATTCATGTGGCAAGAGTATAACATCTAAAACGTGCAGTAGCCTGTCCTCAGGACCAAGATTGAGAACTACTGACCTGTGTGTCGGCATCTTTTGCATTTTTGGTCAAAAGGTGAAGTTACTAGAAGTGGGTAGTTGAGTTTTTATTGTTTAAACTGTGCAACAACTATACGAGTAACTCACAAATCCAGATAGTAAGCCTAATCATTGCCTTCCTAGCATAGAACAAGGCGCTGGTTTTTACCAGGCTACGTACTTTTATTTTCACATTTCTTCTAAAATTTCAACTCGCATGTTTAAACGAGTAAAATAATTGATGCAATCAAAATAAGGTAGCTGCTAGCATTTTAGCTCTTTATTTGTTATAACAAAGCCTTCCTGTAGTTTTTGTTTTTATCCCAGTTACCTTTTAACCCTTTCTGGCCTTTTGTTATGTCCTTATTTCTTCTTCCTATATCCCTCTAGCGCCCCTCAGACCGCCGCTATGAAGCCGGGGTGTTGACGCTCTCCTCCGGCAATGAGCAGCCTCTCTCCCGCCTCCCTGGTTCCAGCCCTCTTCCCCGGGAGAGGAGGGGCCTTCCACTCCAGCCAACCTCTGGTGTAAAAGTCTGGGATTCCGTTTCCGCTTTAGGGAGGAGACGGTGATTTTTTTATTTTTTTTTAATGACCATACTTTTTGCTCAACTTTAATTTCCACGTCAACTCGGACAGATTTCTGTCAACTGTGTCGGATTAATCTCTTGTCTCGACGATGGCTTCTTCGCCTCAGAAGTCTCCGTCTTCTCCAAAGTCCCCGACGCCCAAGTCTCCCTCCTCCAGAAAGAAAGATGACTCGTTTCTAGGAAAACTTGGTGGAACTTTGGCGAGAAGGAAAAAAGCTAAAGAAGGTAAACATTTAGCTAAAAAAAAAAACAAACAAAAAAAAACGTACCCTGCTTGTTTTTTAACAACCCTGTTTGTAAAAGTATACGTTTTTGCAACAAAAAAATGGCGAGTCTCGCAGTTTAAACCCTCACAAACTAAAGGATACTACGCAACAAAGTTTACAAAGCTTACCCAAGACTTTTAACTCGCCTCGATTTTGGAGTCAACTGCGATGAGCACCTGAAAATACAACCTGTAGCGCCTTGTGCTTGTCTTTATAGCCGCAGGCTATGTCTGTGCCCATGTATGGTAGTAAATCCTCCATTACTGTAATATGTGAGGAATGAGGCATGAGTAAACACAGGCCCGTCTCCTTACTACTGCAAGCTGAGGCCAGCAGCACCACGCCGTTTGTAGTTTTATAAATATATGTTTAGTTATCCAAAATCTGCATCTTGGCATTCTTTTAAAAATGGGTGTTTATACTCAATTTACAGAAGTATCCATATTTTATTTACATAATCACCTCTGCCTTTATTAGTCATCCCATAACATTTTTATACTATAAAATATTTACAAATATTTTTTGGTGTGCTGTTCAAAATCCTCACGATATTGAATTTATTTGTTCATGTCCGGTAAACTTCATGTTACCACACGTGGGTTTTGATTTTTTATTCATTTATTATGAACACTCTGCCTTTTAGGAAAACAATTTAGCTTTCCAAAAAGAAGGCATGTTTCACATCTTGAAGGACAAAAAGTAGCTAAGAGACAGACTTTATTTGTTTAAGCTTATATCAGATTGCTATCAACTACCTTTTATAATGAGGATGTGTATGTAGTTACCTGAATGAGACCCTAATCTTTTTGGATATCTCTGACCTGTTTGTTTGTTTGTTTTTTTAAAGCAAGAAGACACATTTCCATCACAGAAAATAGAAAAAAATACAGCACCCTTTTTTTTAGGATTGGTATGTGACAAGCTAACTCAAAGTAGTGTGTAGCTGCTTTCTTTTCCCAGTTTTCTGTGCTTCCATAACTCTCTGACCTTTAGCATTTTGTGCATTTTCTGAATATCTGCTGTCAGGAGACATTGTCCAACTTGCTGAATATTACATGAGCTGCGAATGCAAGTTCATAACTCCACAAAAATAAAACTTTTTGCACTCTAGCATTGCAGACACTGATATTGCTGTGGTGAAATTTTTGCACATCACCGTAAACATGCCGCAGTGCTGCCATTGTGAAACATGGTGGAAGCAGCATAATGCTGTGGGAGTTATGCTGCAGCCACCACCAGCAGAGACCGAGAGAAACAAGTCGGGGTTGATGGGAAGGACTCAGCTGAATACTGAATCTGTTAAGAGGTAGAAAAAAAATACGGATTGGGTTGGGGGGGATTATTTTTACATCAAGTTTCTGTTGTTGAAAGCATTGCAGACTGAGGAGATTTCCTCTGCTTAACTACTGTACTCAGTGCAGGTAACGTGAGACGTGTTAAGTCTCTTAAAGTTGTGCATCATGCACACTTGGTGGTTTCTCAGTGGTGAGATATACTTGGAGATGAGCCTCTTGTGGTTGTGGATGTTTCCCTTTGCTTCACCTGAATTTGCAACAGTTACCAAGCGTGTTGGATTTCAAGTATAGAAAATGTGGCTAGAATATTTGAAAAAGCCTATTCTAGACATTTAGTTTTGCTATTTATATTTTTTGCGGAGTGCTGCTTTGAAACTAGAGCCTGTGGTTCAGATGTCAGTCACTGCTGAAGGCTGAAGGTTTTATCACTTTATGAAAAAAGGTCTCCATCAGCTGGATGATTACTTTGTGTCAGTCAGGATTCTGTTGCACAGCTGAGCCCAGTATTTATTTTGCCTTTTTTTTTTTTTCCATTGGTCATTCAAGCAATCACATTATATTCCAGCTCGTTCATATTCACTCCACACACACACACACACACACATGCACACACACATGCACACACACGCACATACTCTCTTGTATATACGCACAGAGCAGCGTGTGGGATGTCTGCAAAGTGTTTCAATGATTTGATGGAAAATGTGGGCCGGTCTCTCTTGTGCTGATGATTGAATAAATTTAAGTCCATGCGACGTTTATGGCAGTGGTTGAGTGTGCCTCGGAGAGAGGGGCCGCCGGCTGCAGCGGGCAGTAATGACTGAATGAAAGCAGGAAAAAAAAAAAGAAAAAGGAAAATGTTAGAGCGGAGGTAGAGGATGAGAAACAGGAGGGAAACTATACGACTGGGACTGGATGATATGAAAGAAGAGAAGGTCAGGAGGCTTTCAGAGCACGAGTGCAGCCTTGTGCATTGAACGTTGGTGCAAACCGAAAGGACAGCTCATAAATCTGAAGAAGAAATACACAATTCTTAATCCTCATTGAATATTGAGCAAATGTCAAACTTACTTCTGGGTTTAGATGTTAAACCAGAGGCGATTTTAGAGCACAGTCTGTGGACAGTGAGCTGCAGGGGAGGAAACTGGTCCTGGTGGCCAGGAGAGGATGCTTGAAACAGAGACATGGGCTGTGGAGCGTTCTGCCCTCCAGGTAGGACACGGCATCACTCAGCATGCATTATTTTGTAGTCTTTTCTATTGTAGGGGACACTGGTAGCTTTATGTTATTGTAATCTTTATTCAAGCAGTTTGATGGATCCTTTCGTTTTATGTTGGAGCAAGGAGGGAGGAGCGATGCGCCGCGAACACACGCTGGGTGCATTTCAATTCCTATCAATCTGGATTGAAATTGAATTTACACAATGCATATGCCTTTTGTTTTTTTTATTTTTTTTAAAAAAAGGTGACAGATTTATTTTGCAGCACTAGAGCTGATTTTAAAAAGATCGTTGTGGACGAGCTTAATGTAACAGCTGGTGAATAATATTGTGCTAATTGGCACAGTGTTGTCATACTGCAACTAGAACACCAAGTGAGCATGTTTGTTTGTTTGTTTGTTTTTTTCATGTACTGAGAGTTGAAGAGTTTTTCTTTTTTTTATTTCAATTCAATACAGCTCTTAAAACTACAGCTATTTATAAAAAAATATGTCTTTCACCTGACCAATAGAAGTTGGATTGAGGATAATTTCTGTCTGACGTCCAGTGCGGCCTGTGCAATAAAAGTTGTCAACAACGAGGCATCTGGAGATACTTCAGATTTTTAAAATGTTCCTTAAAAATTTGGAAACATCTATTGTGGTTCACATTCATGTAATAGCATCACACGGTTGATTTGGAGTTCAGGGTGCACATACATAATGGGAATTCCCCATTTTATCCAAAATGTGCTCTGTTGGGTGTTGGGTTTAGGTGACTATTGTAGTACAGTGAACTCAGTAATGTTAAACAATCCAGTTTAAGATGATTTCAACTTTCTGACATTGTGCATTATCCTGCTGGAAGTAACCATCAGACATGGCTGCATTGTGGTCAGAAAGGTACGGACCCTCAGCAACCAGATTAAAGCATACTTGGCTGGTACTGACAGGGGCCCAAATGAAAATATTTTCTATACTACCATTTCCCAGAAGCTGCAGGCATTTTTTCCCCCAATCTGTTATTGTGTTATTATGGTGAGCCTGCATGAAACGTCGCCTTAGTTTTCTGATCTCGGCCAACAGGAGCAACTCCAGGTGGTCCTCTGCTGCTGTAGCTCATGTTCTTCAGGGTTCAATGTGTTGAACATTCAAAGTTATTATTCTACGTCCATTAGTTATAACAACTAGTTATTCAAGCTACTTGCTCCCCTTCTGTCATCTCAAAACCGGTCTGTCTGTTCTTCTCTGACCTCCGATATCAACGAGGTAGGGCTGGACAATAAAACAACAACAATATATATCGACTCAAGAGACACATGATCAATATCAATAGATCATACTTCCGATAGAATATTCAATATTTACTCTATAGGATATTCACCGAACTCCAATCCAGAACAGCATTCTGGGAGACGTAGGCAGAGGAAAGGCTTCAGCCTCTCAACCTCCCACAGCAAGCTAAGCAAGGTTCTCTGAAATGCTCAGAACAACCTGTCTGCCACCAACAACAAAGCCATATTTAAAATTACTTAAATCCCCCTCATGCCCCACTCTGATGCTCAGCTGAAATTTAAGCAAGTCATCTTCACCACATCTGGCCGTCTAAATGCATTGAGCTGCGGCCAGGTGGCTAGCCTTACAAGCAATTCAGCAGGGGTAACTAATTAAAGAGGCCATGGAGCGTCCATTAACAGAATATTTAATATGCCTGTGTCAAAGATTTAAATTTTGATGGGCAAAATAGGGCATACTGATTTCTATATTCATTCTTCATTACTACTCTCTGGCTAGCTGCTGGGGGACTGAACACAGGAAGTAAAAAAAAGAGAAAGTTTAACTGTGAAACAATGGCAGATATCGGGACACCCTGGGGGGTAAATAGCTAGAAAATCACAGCTGAAAGGAATCTGTGAAATCTGGTTTTGAAGCAGCCAATTGATTATTGTTGAGCTGCTGTGTTACTTTTTAGGGGCCACAAGTTGCTCCTCAGTAACTTGCCTTTAAATACTTTATTGTTATCCAATGAATTGACGCCGAATGGAAGACTCATTTCAGAAGCAGCAGAAGCTTTTAAATCACCACTTTACCTAATGGGCTGCAGTATGAAAACAGTGAGTGACTGAGCAAGAACGAAAGTCTGAGAAACTGAATTATTTAAAATAACATTACTACATTATAGAAACAGCATTTGCTGTATTTCTACCTCACATTTTAAAAATTTAAAAGTGACATCACTGACACTCGGCATACGGTGACTCTTTCCTTTTTTCAGTCCTTACATCCATTCTTTCGTGTGTAAAAATTTCAGCTTTTACACACTGAAATCGTGTTATTTTTATTTTTTTTTTGCCTTTGGCATCGCAGAAGAGTATGACATCCACGTCATCTAAATTTTCTGAAATATGTCTGTGAGACCAGTCAGCTGTTGTCTTTGCTTTGAGAAACCAGAAAGTTATCAAGAAATAGATGGGATCGTGTGTTGCATATTAACATATCCAGGTAGTCAGTCTGGTTGAGCGTCATCATGGTGATGTCGGGTGCTAGATTAGGCACATATCACTCTGCAAGAATATTCACACACTCCTCTGTATGATGCGATGTGTGTGTGTGTGTATTCATGCAGATATGCGGGGTGCATGCAACCACTTGTGGGTGGTGTTGATTGGGAGGATGTTGTTCCAGTGAGGGCAGAGAAATTCGCAGGATGTTCACTTCATGCTCCTATAACTCTCTCTCTCTCTCTCTCTCTCTCTC